>NC_143581.1:228077849-228380922 GCF_048544385.1 Mastigoproctus giganteus | reverse complement strand
TAAAAACAAAAGATATATAAGAATGCAAAACAAACATTTTCAGTCTTTATAATCTGTTAAAACTGTCAATAAAACATAAATGCAAAAGCTAAAACACTACGTAAGAATTAAATGAAACGATTCACTAATTAAAATTCTAAAAAAAAAAAAAAATCATTTATAAAATTTAATTTTAATACATTTTAATATTGCTTAAAACAGAAAGCTATAAAAATATGATATAAGAATGAATGTATGACTACACGAAATAATGTCAATAAAAGGTTCTAAATCTAAAAGATTTATTAAATGTACAAATGGGATTGAGTCTCACCACAATCCGTACGAGTTTTCAAAAAAAAATAATTTTATGTCGAGTAAATCTGTTTCGAAGCGTGAAAATTAAAATAAATGAACAGGTCAGGGTGGTCGTGAACTTTGTCATGTAAAATATTATGAATGAATCGAAGACCTGAAGAATACGCCGTTTGGCCAAAGGCTGTAAATTGTACCTTTCTAAGTATTCATCATACCTATGTTTAAAGTATCTGATTTCGCCATCTAATCTAAGCTACATTTAACAGCATCGCGTTGTACATGCTCCAAAACAACAACCAGGGAGCCAGAGATGGGAGATCAGACGAAAGAGGCGAATTCTACAATGGGAAGGATTAAGGAGATGTAAAGTGTTCTGTATAATGGTCATGAACCCAAAGATATCGAGAAGCTTTTCAACAAACCTAAGGCTTGATTACCACGAGCAATAACATTTTTAATGTGAAGTGAAAAGCTGCAGTTAGAGTCAAAGTCACTCTGAGATCTTTATAAGCTGATACTCTTGTTAACTTATATCCATCAAAAAAATCTATTTCACATAAAATATACGTACGCAATAACAAAACATTTTGCTATATTTATATTAAAGTTATTAGATTTCAAAATATAACAGCAATTAAGCTCAATCCTTCCTACTTAAGTGCTATTTGTAAAATATAAAGATCTACTCATACCTTTTGATATGAAAATCCTTCAGCCCGACGCTCACATCAAATTGATCCAATAAATACATTATGTGAAAGGACTAAATTTATAACACGGTATGATGCTTTAAAAATATTGTTAACATATACGGGTTTCTTAAAAACTATCCTTGTATTCAGTTTCCATTATCTACTCACTGCCAAAAGGAAGAGCAAAGCGTAGCCGATGTACATCAACCCACCCAAAACTAAACCAACCAGCAATAACAGCCTGGAAACCGAAGACAATTGTCAAATTTGCTTAAAATATTTTTGACTAAATTTCTTTATATTTTTGAATAAATCGTTATTTCGGTATGATCCGTGCTCACAAGAAGTAAAGTGACACACAATTTAACATTATAAATATACGTAGACCATACACTATTTCGGACTCACGGACCTTTACGCGCATGTCTAAATAGCACTATTTACATTGGTTAACAAAAATAATCTCGTCGCGGAACGCTAATTTTAATTGAATCTTATTATATAAGAGAGTGGATATTGTTAAGTGTGTCACTTTACTTCTTATGAGCACGGATCATACCGAAATAACCTAGTCTCTTATAAAGAAGTTTAGTCAAAAATATTTTAAATTTGACAACTGTCTTCGGTTTCCAGTCTGTTATTGCTGATTGGTTTAATTTTGGGTGGGTTGATGTACATCGGCTACGCTTTGCTCTTCCCTTTGGCAGTGAGTAGATAATGGAAACTGAATACAAGGATAGTTTTTAAGAAACCCGTATATATTAACAATATTTAAAGCATAATATCGTGTTATAAATTTAGTCCTTTCACATAATGTATTAATTCGATCAATTTGATGTGAGCGTCGGGCTGAAGAATTTTCCTATCAAAAGGTATGAGTAGATCTTTATATTTTACAATTAAAGTTATTACTACGAGCCCAATGATAAAAGCTAGTTAATATTTTTTGTAAATTTTAAGAATCTTATTTCGCTGATTTGGCGAAAAATTTTAAACTCATCCGCATAAGCTAAATAATGAACACCTGAATTAATGACATATGACAGGTCACTGACACAAAATGGGAACAACAACGAGCCAATCGAAGATCCTTGAGGCACACCAACTTTTATCGTAAAAGATGACAAAATACCATTATTAATTATTTGATAGTTACGATCAGTTAGATAACTATGAAATCGTCGTAATAGTGGATCTCGAAAACCATAAGCTTGAAGTTTTAAGTTTTTTTTTTTTTTAAACATGTAGAGAGTGACAAACAGAATCAAAGTCACTGGAAAGATCTGTACATATCACGTCTATGGGACACCCGAGATCCATAAATCTGGTGATATACTGCCAAAATGTTAATAAATTCAATAGCACTGAACCTCTAGGTCTGAATCCATGTTGAGGAACCGAGATGAAATTATTTATAATACCAAATCTTTGAATAGACGGAATTCTCAAAATTCTCTCTGATTCTCAAAATTAACAACATCGATGATATTCGCTACTATGGCGTATCCTTTACCATACCTCCAGAGGCCAGATACTCGGAGAACGATCCCACTGCACCTGGCACTGTACATAAACGTTTGTAATAAAGGTGATAAATCGTATGTGGAGCTGCTGTTGATGCAAACTCATTACACTATGCTGCACACTGACTGCTCATGTACGGTGGTGCTCATAAAAGAAATTACATCACTCGCAAAATTCACCGAATTTCTGTAAAATTTGGCAATACATCATTTTATTTGTTTATGTTTTGTAATAGCATTATCCTATTGCATCATCTCTCCAGAAAACTCTTAGATTATGTCACATGCCAGCCATACATAATTGAATCATCATAGAAGCAGTATAAATACAGAGCATATGCCACGAGTCCAATATTCCGTGCTATTGCAATGGCTAATTTTTTAACAATAACACCACGTAGGAAAAGTGTTGCTGCTGCGTTGAATGCAGAGGGCCATTCTATGCATGAAACAGCTAAAAGGATTCGCTGTGATCAGTCAACAGAGTAGTAGAAGTAGTAGTAATGGAGGCATGCGAGGCAAGAAAGCAAGCGCATGAGCTTATGTAGCATCAGCCAAAAAAAAAAAAAAAAAAAAAATCATACATCACATCCATTCCCTCTAAAGGTTTGACCAGTCTCTCCTTGAATTTATTTAAACTATCAACTTATACAACGACAGATGGAAGTTTGTTCCAGCAATTAACCACCCGCTGACTAAAGGCAAATTTTCGCACATCTATTCTACAACTGTCTCTTTCCTCAATTTGAATTCATGAACCCTCAGGTTCATAATCCGAGAGAGCGGAAGAATCCCATCAGAATTCAGCGTGCTCAATCCATTCAAGGCCTTATACACCTCAATCAGATCATCGCGCAGGTGCCTAGTCTCCAGCTGCTGCAATTTGCAGAACTTAGGCCTCCCTTGGTAAGAGGATCCCTTCATTCCCCTCACCAATCTTGTTGCCCTTCTCTGTACACGCTCAAGCAAATCTACATCCTAAAATGAGGCCTCCAGACCTGTACGCAGTACTCAAGGCGTAGCCTGACCATTGCCTTATACAGAGGGACAATCACCTTTTCCCTGCTAGCAAAATTCCTATATATCATTGACAAAACCCCATGACCTGCCGTGGCAGACTGTCTGCATTGCTCAAAAAACTTCATATCTGACTGCACAATTACTCCCAGGTCTTTTTCATTTTCTACCACCTTAAGTGTAGTACCACACAGTTGGTACGTTTCTCTGGGGTTACTTCTACCCATATGCAGTACTTTGCATTTGTCAAGGTTAAACTTCAGTTGCCACTTCTTAGCCCATCTGCCCAAATTATCTAGGTGTAAGCATCTATCGCTGATAAAATAGGCTGCCACCTGTCAACAGTATCCCGGGTGCTGAAATTTAAGCGTGAAACCGGTGATGTGAAGAGAAGACCTTGATCAGGCTGAAAGAGAGTGACTACGCCTTCCCAAGATCGATTTTTGAAACGGCTATGCCTTCGTAATCGCTATGCTAGTGCTCCTGATCTAAAACTAGACTTTGAGATGGCCTCTGGTGTTCAAAAAGTGCACGAACTATCCAAAGACAGCTTTCGGAATGTGATATGTATACCTATCAGCCCAATAAGAAGCCTCTGTTGACCCAACAAATGAAGAAGAAGCGACTTGCTTGGGCTAAAACGCGTTTCATGGACAAAAGATCAATGGGATACCGTCATCTTTTCTGACGAATCGAAGTAACAAGTAAAATTCAGCTGCAGGAGGGCATTGTAAGGGTGTGGTACCACGAAATTGTGCAACCCTATATCCAGAAGTTGATTAACACTATGCCTGATCGTTGCAAGGTTGTAATTGCAGCTCGAGGAGAAACAACAAAATATTGAGGACTTATTTTGATGATTAACAGCACATAATACCATTACGCTAACTTGTCATTTCAGTTTGTACACGTAAATGTATGTTTGGTTGTCATGATTGCCATTTGCATGATTTCTCATATTTCCATTAATTACTCATTTGGGAAGATATTTATGGCAATTAGGTATATCAGGCGGAGTCTTTTTATTGGATTTCATTCACAGATATATATATATCCCATCTAACAAATGCATTTCGAACATTTCTGCAACCCACAATGCAGCGCAAAATATTATTTGCAAAATTCATAAGTGGTGCAGTTTTTTTGTCCGCCACTGTAAGTTAATCATCACAACTGCAGATTTGGGGTACAGGGAAACCAAAATGAGTATGAATATATGAAAGGGATTCCTATAAACTCGATGTCTACAGTGCTCTGGAAAAAACACTCATAATTGGGCCTTTCTTTTTTTTGGAGAACAATGGTTAATGGTGATAGTTTTCATGCACTGCTACAGGATTTTTTTTTATTCCTGAATTAAGACAACTAAGAATTGAGGACAGGTTTTTCAGCAAGATGGAGCACCTTGCCATTTCGCTCGGAATGTTCGACAATTTTTAAACTGAGTCTTCCCAAACAGATGGATGGGCAAAGGTGAGCTAACTGTTTCACCAGCTTGTTCACCCGATTTGTTCCCACTGGATTTTTTTGCTATGAGGATATGTTAAAAGTGTGGTTTACTCCTCAAAATCTCGGTCTTTAAACGATCTCCGTACCAGGATCAGAAATGTAATTAATACTGTAACTGAAACACAACTGGACAACTTGTTTACGGAATGGCAAAGTCGTAATACACTTTAAATAAATAATAATGATGGAGATTATGTTGAATCTTAATAATCTTATGATTACATACTCTATAAACTATCTTTCCAATGCATTTTACAGGTTTTATTTATTTTTTATCTCATATAGAACCTAAGTCATTACAGTTTTAAAATGCACGAGGTCTTTATGGAGAATCTGTATAATAACGTACGATAGAGTTCTTAAATATTGCATGCCAAATGAAGAAAACCTGCAAAGATGTAAAACTGAAACTACCTGTAACAAAATACAGATATAAGTATTTTATTATAAAATAAGATTAAATGCTGTTTGTGTCGATTACTGTATAAATACAGGCAACCCACGTATAACACGGCAATTAGGTTCCTATAAAATGTGTTGTGCGAAACCGTGTTATATGGGACAAAAAAAAAAAAAAAAAGTACAAAAAGGGGGGTTAGTTCCAAAAACTAACAAAAATACACTATTTCGTTAATAAAATGTTAACAAAAATACACCATTCTAGATTTCGTGTATCCTCTGCTCTTTTTAAAAAATCTGTAATCTTGATTTATTTGTTTATTTAAAGTTTGATTTGATAAATCTTTGTGAATTTCATCGTATGGAATTCACATCGTATGTGAATTTCATCGCATTTCTGAAGATCCCTTTTGAACTTTGGGCTCCTTTCATTCAAGAAACTGCATTTAAAAAATAAGATTCTAATTGCTCGGCTAACTTTATGCTTTCCCGTATGCTTTTTCGTGTAAAATTTTGAATTTTTAGAATTTTTGCCTGCGCTATCATCCTCTGAATTGATTTCGTTTTATCTTCGATGCCATTTCCACCAAATCCGCTTCGTCAGCCCCTTTTTTTTACCTGTAATTCTTGAACGTCTTCAGTAATCATATCTTTTTTATTTTTTTTTTAGGTGTATTGGCGACTAAGGCCATATTACTCTGTGTATATTGGCTATAAATTGCATGTGTCCTAAGGTCGATTTTCTGTTTTGCTGGACGAAAAATCCGAGTTTCCGGGAGAAAAAACCATGCTACCCGAGCCCGACTAACTCAGCCACGTTGTGGAAAAGACCCAAAAAGTTCCTCTCGTCATCGACGGGATTCAAACTCAGGTCTTTTCCACCCGGTGTGAGGAAGGAGGGCGATTCTGTTAACTGTGCTACCACGAAAGCTTCAGTAGTCATATCATCAAAACCTTCCCCTCCTATCGAGCAAGTTCTACTAACGCACTGATTCCGTTTTCTGCCGTTCGACCATATTTCCTGAATGAACTAACTCTGGCCATATATTTTTCCACACGCATTTAATGTTGATGGTTTTACTTATTTCAGCGATAAGGCTATGATTCTAATACAGTCCACAACTGAGAAATGTTTCCATGCCTCCATTACTTCAATAGATCGGAATCATTTTTTAGCAAGATTCATTTTAGCAAGATTTTCTGATGTAATGAGTTTTAAAGGTGGATATAATGCCTTGATCTAACGGCTGAATGAAAGAAGTTGTATTAACCCAATACAACTGTGGCGGTAGGAACATAAAAAAGCTCAAAAATACCCTGTTATGCAAGGTTTGTCGCAATTCTTTAACCGTGTTATATAAGTACCGTGTTGTGCGAGGATTTCCACAATTTATCAATCGTGTTGGAGCGAAACCGTGTTGTAGACGTAATGTGTTATACGGGGGTTGCCCTATAACACATTACGTCACGTTTCATAAACCTGGGAAAGCCACTGGGTCTTCCCAGGTTTATGAAACGAAAATAGAATGCTCTACCATGTTTGTTAGATGACAAAGCTTTTACTGTATTCCGGGACACTGTGTTGATCTGAAGCATACATTCAACTTTAAAAATGGAGAATATGCTTTTAGCACATGTTAATACATAACTTGTGTTTTTTTTTTTCCCTCGAATACCATGACATACATTCAAAACTTCATGGTTGTTGTTTGCAACGAAGCTATCAATGTAAGTTACGAATATTCTATGCATGACCAAGCACGGTCATGCATAGCTAAGCACAGCTGGTTGAGCATCCAGGAAAAACTGTTTATACTGCTCCCCCAACATCTTAAATTTCATTCCATTCATCTAATAGAAATGCGTCCGGGGAAGAGTTCCTGGTTCACCCATGCCTTGGTACGGCCCAATTCTCTGATCAGTTAGCCTGATTTTCTGAATTACCCAAGTTTCTTGAGAGATAGAGTGTAACACCCCTCCCCCTTCCTCTGGAGATTGACCAACTTGGTGAGGGTGTGAAAAAGCCCATAAACGAACTCGCGCTTTTCACACAGCGTGGAAAGACAACGATCATAACCACTTCGCTACCTACGAGGGAGGGTCCTTTGATTTAATTGTACTAATATTATACCACATTTTATCCTAGGATTAAATAATTTAATCCTATAACAGGTTTATTTAGTTGTGGCAGATCTAACAACCTAAATATTATTCTCCGTCCACTAATCCAATGGTTCCAAAACTGCTGAGATCTGTGTGTGTGTGTGTGTGTGTGTATATACAAATATGAATGAACACTGGGTTTTATATAGGAGTGGGGGAATTGAACCGCGCTCCGTTAGGGAAGCGACTTGTATACATACTAATCGTATCGAATATAACTAATGTTCTATAACGAAACTCCTTGTGATTCTATCGATATATTTATAAGCAAATAAACACATATTACTTGATACCACCTGAACGTTTCGCGGACCCCCTAGAACTGGTATGCGGACCCCAGTTTGGGAAACGCTGCACTAATCTATACATTCCCGATTTTAATAAATGGCAGTTAAACATTCTCCCTCCGTCGTCCCAGCTTGCTTTTGCAATTGGACAGCTATCGGCCCAATTAAGGACAGCCCGCAGCAGCTGAAGATCTCACAAGTGATTCCCAGTTAATACTAAGCTCTAAATAAATAGGAATTTGCACTGATTATTATGCAGTTCTGCGATTCTCCATTACAATTAATGATTAATAAATTCTGACAAAGAGAAAGATCTTGTATAAATCTTTATAGAAATCAAACACATTACTTCGAACTTAATTACTTTAATCCAAGTAATAGCCTATAGAATTCGGCATCACAAAACCTATGCTCCAAGATTAACCCCGGATGAAGAATTTGTCAGATACTCAAGTCTGAAGCTTTCAGAACCTCAGTTAACTCCCCAGAAACATCAATATGCTGATTTCCAACCACGACTTTCATCACGCCGAATCCCCACTCGTTTTAGCATAAAAATCATTTAAGCCCAAACTGGTGTTTTGCATTCAAATGTTCCCATAAGAGAATGAGGTATCTTGTCAGCCATATTGTTATTATAAAACTGCTTTAACTGGAAACTCATTACCACTTTAAAATATAGCTTTAAAAAAAACAAAAAAAAAACAGGCATTTGCGATACACCAAAGAACTGCTATATCTGTTATGTATTTCTCATCACGTAATGGTGCATCGTTTCGTTTTTCAGGACTGGTTTTATAATACGAACGCTGATTAAAGAAAACATAACAGCGAACCCAATTAAAAGAGTAATGAATCGATTCGTCTGCGAAACACCAAATGGAAGGATTTAAAAGTGCCGCTCGAATGATAAAACATTCTGTAACTGATGATTTTTTTTTTTTTTTTTGTACTATGTAAATTAAGTTTTTTCATCCATAAAGTGTTTGGAATACATTTCCATAAACAACCAGTTGTCGAGTTAATTACTTTTTTGAAGTCATGATATGAACTGGAGAAATTGTGAAACTTAACAATGACATTAACATCAGAGAAACGGCTGGCATCAAACTGAAATTAGCGACACATTTTCGGTCCTAAATCTCGCGTTCTGGTTTTCAAAGTGGTTTTTTTTTTGTTGGTTTTTTTTTTTTTTTGAAAAAAAAAAAAAATATATATATAAATAAATAAAAGCTTTGAGAACAACATAAAGACAAAAAGTTCACGAAGCTTACCTAACTTATGGCTCTGCGCTAGACAGTTCTGAATCTTGGATATTCTTTAATTTGCATTAAATATATCTGTAAATCCCACTCATCATACGTATTTTTTTTTTTTTTCTATTTATAGAAAAAAGCTTAGGATGAGGGGTTTGAGATGTATCAATAATTCAGTGGTTTACATAACATTTTATATAACTGAAGGTATATATTACATAAGCTGAGAGTATATATTAACATTGAGTTTTCCATCTTTCAGTAAAAAGAAGAGGGGGAACTGACTACCTGTGGGGAAAAACAAAAGGGGAAAAAACACGTATGCAGTGCTTTACATTTTGGGCGTTAGAAGATACCTCTAATTCATGATTATAATAAAAAAAAAAAAAAAAAAAAAAAAAAAACTGCTCAAAGCAACAATGGATGAACAGTATGCATCCGCCATATCAGTGGTGCCACGTAATTTGGGTTTAAGTTACTTAAACTTATTTTTTAATTTATGTTTATTTCATTATAAAAGGGTGTACAGTATATTTTTAATTTTGTGGTGATCTATAATTGATGTTTACTTAGTATTTCTATATAAAGAATAAAATTATATACTGTATGTATATAATTTGTATTATGAAATGTAATTTTTATAATTATATTATTGTAATAAATATCATATAACATATATTTTTAATATTATATATATATATATAGGGTGTCTCAAAAATACACGGCATAACGTCACTCATATGTAGACAATAAAAATATTTTATATCAACATAGTTTCAGAAATGCTTGGTTTCCGAGTTCTGTCTATGACACTTAACTGTTCACATCACCTTATAGTAATTGTTCAAAATGTCCACCTTCTGCCTGAATACAGGCCTCACATCGAGGTCTCATCGACTCGCGAAGACGATGCCAAATTCCTGGCACGTTTCGTATTGTCTCACAACCTGCCACAATTCGATTGCGGAGGGTTTCCACTTCAGCCACCGGAGTCGAATACACCAATGACTTTAAATGGCCCCACAAGAAGAAATCTAGTGGGTTTAAATCAGTGAGCGTGAAGGCCAGGCAGTTGGTCCACCTCTACCTATCCACTGACCAGGAAACCTTCGATTCAGGTAATTGCGGGCTAGGTGGCTGAAATGTGCGAGGGCGCCATCGTGCATGAAGTGTGCGTGTTGACGAATGATCAGTGGCGTGTCGTCCAAGAAATCAGGCATGCTGTTTTCCAGAAAGTTTCTGTACGCATGCCCTGTGAGTTTGGAAGTATATGGGGCCTAAATAACTTATCACCAAAAACAACAGCCCAGATGTTGAGGGTGAACCGCTGTTGGTGATGTGATGGAAGAATTGCATGTGGGTTTTCCTCATGCCCATATATGCTGATTGTGAAAGTTTTGGATTCCGTCTCGTGTGAACTGTGCTTCATCTGTGAATATCACTAAGGCAGGAAAGTGAGGAGTCGTACCACACTGCTGCAAGAACCACTGGCAGAACGTTACTCGCGCACGGTAATCTGCTGGTGACAAGGCCCGTACCCGTTGCAGATGGTAAGGATACAGTTGGTGTTCTCGCAACACTCTCCAAATAGTCGAACGTTGAACAGCCAGTTGCATTGCTATTTTGGGTGTGCTAATTCCAGGAGTAGCATGAACAACATCCAAAATCTCATCCTCTACTTCAAGAGTCGTAGATCTTGGTCGTCCTCTGTCGGCAGCACAAGGTGTAAAGGTCCCATGTTCGCAAAGGCGGCGATGGATACCTTTAAACGTTTTCCTGTCTGGATATCTTCATTCTGGAAACCTTTCGTGGTACAAACGTGGCCTCCAGAGCATTGCCGTCCGCCAAACCGTACATAAAGTGCATATCCGCTTGCTCCTGATTTGAGTACATCGTCGAAATGGAAAACCACCAGATTCTGTCAGTACCTTGTGATGACCGAATTTCTTGGAATAACCATCAACCTTCAAGATGATACTAAAAGAGAAAGAAGGAGCTGTAGAACGAGTTAGTTAACATCTGGCAGTCTCGATGGGATACAGCTCCCGTTGGTGCAACAACGAAAAAAATTATACCACAATTTTCATTTCTCCTTGATAAACGTGTTCGATTGTTGTTCTGCATGGACATATTCACGTTCTACCTGTTGACAGGACATGGATCGATGACCCAGTCTTTTTAGGTTCAACTTATCACAAACAGACCTCTGTTCGTGTGGATTAACATTGAGTTGGATCACATCTTGTATCATTTCTCCCTGTATGACGATCTCAGAACTCCTCTTCATGCACGTACTAATTTTCAACCAGGATAGGAGTTGCCTCTGCTTCAAAGCTCGGAGTCATATCTGATTCTTCAGGCTTTCGCTCAAGGCGTATTTCTTCGAAGGCGTTCAGTGTCGACAGATATTAACAGGATACAGCACAATGGCCCTGCTAATATACATAGCTGGTTAGATCTCCTTTAATAATATATAAACTCAAATCCTCAAGAAGTGAAATTTTTCCTCGGCCTGCAGATAAAATCAAGTGCTTTCTTTGTGTGTGTGTGTGTGTTTAATAGCATCACTACTTTCTTTCTTTTATGTATTTATTTATTATTATTATTATTTCTCTTCTTTTTTTTTAGGAGCACCGCTACTTCTTTTATTTGTTTATTTATTAAATTAATTTTTTTATGAGCACCACTTTCTTTTTTTTTTGTTTACTAATTTTTTTTTTATTTATTTTTTTAACAACACCAAGTTCTTCTTCCATTTTACTTATTTTTATTTATTTATTATTATTATTATTTTATTATTTTGTTGTATTATTTTTATTATACATGTTTTATTTTACTTTCTTCTGCTTCATTTTTATTCATTCATTTCCATATCCAGCACCATGGGTGATCGTTTTTTTTTTTTTTTTTTCCCTCTGGAATGGGTCCCCAGAGGATCCTGGCCTACCTTCTGGCAACATCAGGTGGGTCAGAGTCTCTCTTGAGACTACGTGCTTTACATGGACTGGCCCACCTTCCCGTGGTGTGGAAGAGTACCCAGAATCATCTGTCCAGGTGACTGATGCTTCTGAGTAGCCAAGAGGCCAGAACAGAACAACAGAACACACACATAATACACAAAGACCTACGTCACACACACACACCTGTCCCATTTGTAGTGATACTGTTCTTCACAGAGATACGAGGAGGAGTTAAACAAACGTTCTAAGAGCCGCCCTTTACATATACACATACATGTCCACAGTACCTTGTGATGAAGGAAATAACCTGCGGGAGATAAGATATTCCGGTTAATAACCCGGGAACCAAGCATTTCCGGAACTATGTTGATATAAAATATTTTTATTGTCTACATATGAGGAACTCATTCCTGAAGTTATGCCGTGTATTTTTGAGACACCCTGTGTGTGTGTGTGTGTGTGTATATATATATATATAAATAATATTTTTCTGTGTGGGTACACACACAGAGAGAAAGAATCTAACAGGCAGAAAACTGGATCGGATATAACAGGCAGAAAATTGAGTAGGGGTGCCACACAATAAAATAAATTACTCAGGGGTACCGTTATTAAAAAAAAGTTTGAAAACCACTGTGCCATACTGTCCATTCCTTGTCCCGTCACGTCAGCACACGGCAAAAACAATATCCAGTGCTTCCACTACAATATACGGTATAGGGCAAGGGTAGGCAACCTGTTTTGGGTGAAGAGCCATTTTTGATTTAATTAAAAAAAAAAAAAAAAAAGAAGAATCCGAAGAGCCTCACATCAGCTGAAGCTGGGATGGGAATATATAAAAAATATATATATTTTAAAATATTATTTATTAATACTGAAAAAAAATCACAACAAACATCCAATTAGGTACGAATTAATGTGACTTTTCCTGCTGAACTTCTTGAAGAGTCTCTCAACATCAGGCGACTATTCCGTAATTTTCATCTTTAAACATGCTGAGAGACTTGCATTGTTCAGATGGTTTCTTGATTTATTTTTAATATAACATACACGTATAAGTTATAAATCCAGTTTAATGTAAGAATACAAATATATAAGAATACAAATATTCTTACATTAAACTGGATTTATAACTTATACGTGTATGTTATTAAAAAACCATGGACCCCAGTACACCAGGCCCATTTGTTACTATTTTTAATATAGTTCATATTCGAAAATATTTGCACGCAGAAATACATCGTTTGTCGTACATGTGGACTAAAAGTTAGAGCCGCAGGTTACCGACGAGTTATAGGGGATAGCCTACGTGACATTTTTTGATAACAACTTTAGTAATAAACGCAGTGCGTTACATTTCAAGCGCGTTCGTTGTTTTTTTTTTTTTTGTTTTTTTTCTTTCTTAAATTAATTGATTTTCTCCAATATATGACTAATACAGTTTTACGTTTACTAAACTTGTCCGTTAAATTTAATTAAAACTGCATCAAATTTATTACTCTTCTTCCATATACTTTTAAGCCTCTCTCTCTGCTTTGCATACCGACACTAACATTTCGTGGGACTACCTTTTCCCCATACTACAGCCCGTACAGACCTTGGCCTGGATTCCACAAAATATGCAGGGATCCTGTTGTAGTGCTACCCATGCGTTGTACAATGTGCCAATAATGCCGGCACATTGTCAGGAGAATAGTCGTAGCATCAAATGTCCATTTCCAGTAAGTCCCAACACATACTCAGTTTGGTTGAGATCAGCTGATATGGGCAGACGTGGGAGGACGGATTCATTGACATGTTCCTAAAAACAGTTAGCAACCTTCCGGGCCTTGTGGCATGGCGCGTTCTTGCTGATAGTCGCCGGAGTTGTCTGCATAAAGGGGTTTGGTTTTTATGGCGCATGAGCGACTACGGCCATGATGTGCATAAAGGGGTGTAGTTGATCGGCAACGATAGAAAGTTAGGTATTTTCATCGACTCGTTGATTAACGGTGATCACAGGACCCAAAACATGCCACGAAAACGTAACACCATCGCCTCCAGCCTGTCAAAGGGTAGCAATGCATCCAGGTGCTGGCCTCATGTTGCTTTGTCCAAGTGCGAACGCGCCATCCGCATGATAGAGCTGGAAACGGAATTCATCAAAGCAGGAGACAGATTTCCACACGTCGGTGCTAACATGCCCATACAAGGCGCGTTTCTTGTGTCTTGCAGTGAGCATGGCTACGAGTGACAGCCATCGACTGCCACGGCCTATACAAGCTAATGTCCGGCGAATAGTCCAGGTGTACATTGCTGAGTTGGGGGACTCCCGGTGCCGCTTGACTGAATACACAAAAGTCCATATGGTTATTGCTCTTGCTAATCCTACGTTGTACTGAGTGACGTCACTACTGTGTTAAGGAACAAGATACATGACACTCACCACGGACTTCGACTATAGTGTTCTACATGTGACCTTTGACTGGTTGTTCGACTGATATTTAGCCTGTCACAATATACTCGTGACGCCACAAAACGGGGATACTTAATCATGTTGGCTGTTGTCGAGATACTGGCACCTGCATCTTGACTCCACGATCATTCGACGTTCAAAGCCAGAAAGACATCGACACTGACCCATTCTTCCTTACAAACACACAAAAACTAATCATCAAGTGTGAGAACTACTATCAGCCATTCCTTACTTTGAGCCTTCACCAAAGTCACAGACCAGTCTAGTCCTACACAAGAGAGGGGAGGGGGAGGTGTTGCTAATGCAAAGCTAATTCAGTATATACCTTATAATGCCAAGTATGATATATTCAAATTTTATTCCAAAATAAATAATAAATAAATTTTTTTTTCTGTTTATACTCCGACCAAACGGTCAGAGGAGTTCGCATGATAGATCGAAAACAAAAACAGCACCATATTCAATAGTCACGGGCTTGAATCCCGGTCGCTCAAGGCACGTGTGCTTATGACACCGCGCGCCTGATGATTTCGTAATTTGGTTATAGACATGAATTTAAAATTATTTAAAATCTTTAAACTGGTGACAAGAAAAAATAGTTTTTGTTGTTAGCTGGAAATATCCTAGCTTTTGAAAAAGGCATCAGTTTACAATTTTAGGAAACTTTGGTTCGTCCTTATGTGAACAAAGTTGTCCTGGTTTGCCTTGGAATTTAATTTACCTCCTTTTTAAGGTTCGTTGGCATAAATGCGTAATGCGCCTATTGTCATCACTATGTCCATCGACCGCATGTAATAACTCGACTCCCAGTACATGGATTTTTGTGTTATTTTACATTTGGGACTTAAAAATATTTGTCGAGTTATCCAATATTTAATTAAAATCGGACCGATAGAATTACAATTATTTCTTTGTCTGTCCGTCAATCTGTTTGTTTCTAATAACTTAATATTATTAGAAACAAAAATATTCTTGGGTCGCACACAAAAGTCGTAGCTTTTTGGGTTTTTTTTTTTTTTTTTTTTTTGTAAATCATGAATTATTACTATTTGTTACTCAATCTCATAAAACTGTCAAATTGATATTTAAAATTTACAGTTACACTGAGAGATACCTTCATGAGGACGCAGCAGGGCATTTATGCAAACTTGAAAATTATGTCATATGTAATTTATGAAAGCCTTCGATAAAGATGAGAATGGTACCAATACACATTTCGCTTACTAGCAACGAGAAAAAGAAAGGATCTCGTAACCTTCAAACGAGATATGATCGTTGGTGCATGTCTGGCATGTTAAAAAAAATAAACCATACGTAAATGCGGCTAAAGTTTGTCAGAGCAGCAACTAGGACAAACCTTATCCAAATTTAATAAAATAATAATTAAAATTCGGACAAATTTATTTTAATTCAAGTGTAGTTCACGTTGTCAGATTAGTTTTCTTTAAGGAAACTAAGGCTACTTAATCAGATGTCCGTATATTGTATCTGTAAACTACACAAGAGTTATCACGTGTATTGTAACTTGCACAAATTAATTTCCACAAGTCGTGCTGGATCCATCCCCGGTTGTTCATGTGCTTTGCTGCGTTCGACATAAGAAACATGCATTTAGTGTGTGGAGTAGTTCACTGGTGCACCGGTTCATGTGATACTACAGCAGACAATCTTTGCCATGTATTATAACCGTACAATTTGTGTGTGTGTGCGCTCACGGCAGGAATTTAAAGAAGGATAATAGTAAAATAACAGAAGAATCCCTGAGATTGCTCACGAACTGGTCAGGTCATACGGATTTGTTTACAGTACCATCCACGATATTCTCCGGCTGCCTATTAACCGAAAATATGAAAGCGAAATGCATCATCATAATCATGAAGAATTTATTTAATTCTTGAATAACGTCATTACTGGTACTCGCCATTGGCAAGAAACAGTATCAGCCAAAAAAGTTTATTTTATTATTATTCATGGATTTCATGGAACAAGCAATGCCAATACACTTTCAACGCAATGAAGGCTACAAAAGTGATTAGACGGATAAAGTGTGGACTGTTCACTTGGGAGGGAAGGAGAGTTCGTCTTCTCCACGATAATTCTGAGCAAAGGCTAGCCTTTGCTCCCTTGACTTTTCACTTGATTCCACATGTGAAAATCGACCTTCGGGGCACAATTCGAAAAATATGTTATTCGGCGGGCAATGTGGCACTTCAGCAAATTCTTCATGCCAATGTTAAAGAAATCCGAGCCCGCATTTCTTTAACATTGAATTGGTAATCGCTGGTCTAGATGGTTGCATATAGCAACTGACGGATGGATGCCAACGATGAAAATTTGGTATTTATAATGAGGAATGACTGCAAACCAAGGCCATAGTGCAGAATCTTTGTGCAGGATAAAGATTTTTTTAATGAAATCACTGATGCCCCAATTTTGAGCAAACGTAATATAATATTGTGTTGTGTGGTGATTGTACAGATAAATGTCCCGTTGTTGTTTGGTTGCTGATCTGAGGGATTTGCTGCTGAAATGTCAGCATTATCCGAGCGCCAACTCTACAGAGTCTTTCCATTATCACGTCTCATTCCATTCCAAGTTTTCTCCACCATCTCGCTCCCCTTCATCTTGCCTATATTTAAGCACATATCCTGGAAGAGCGTCTCGCACGCGGATCGGGGAGAGAGAGCGGCGCATCCATTTTCTGCAACGAAGCTCTATATTTAACCTTCCCGTCACCTCCGAATACGGCCGTCATTCATGTCACTCTTAACTGCGACACAATGGGTTGCTGTCGAACACGCTCTCGGCTTAAAGGCAAACTACCGTGTTATTTGGTCGTCACAGGTAGCACTCTGCTGGCGGCATCCCCCCTCAGCTGGCACTGTGTCAATGGACCGATTAGCGCACTTCGCACAGAACTTCTTCCATCTCAGCTTAAGCCTCTGCGTGATGCTGCAATCTCTCGCGTCTCGGGTTTCGGTCGTCAACGGAATCTTTTACAGTAAAGCAAGAAACTTTCGCAAAAATTTTCTTTTCGTCCGATGTGGACTTGAAGGTAATCAAATTCCTTTCAACCTACGAGGCGCGTAATCATATCCTAGCGTTCCAGTGACCTCCGGGGTTCAGAGCAGCAAATGGACAACGGAGTGTCCAAAGATAATGAGCGAGTGAAATTCCCCAAGCACTAATAACATCGAATCAAAATTGCACGCCAACTCCCACATCACGTGACCTCAGTTTTTCTCTCCAACTCTTCTTTACTTTGACAAGACCACAAAACGAAGATACCTCGCTAAGAGCGATAACGAACGTGTTAAAAAAAGTGACAACCTGACGACATTGAAACACACCCCTTGAAACGTGTCACGTTAAAATTACCTGTCACTTGTACGGCTCAACAAACAGACACAGCAACCATCACGCCACCTTTTGCACATGAGGTTGAGTATGGACTACATAAAAAGAGTTCTTATCAGTCTACGAGCGATTCTCCTTAATGCATTCATGTACACGAGAGTGTAACCGCCCCCACTGAGTCAACCATCCTTAGAAAGTTCACGAAGCGACCAGAGATCCTATATGAATACTGAAATCCTCAAAGAGCGCGTCGAATGCGGCTGGGTAGTCTCGCTAGCGGCGTGTTTACTTCGCACTCGACACACACGCAAAAACACGTGATCACTACCACCAGTTGAAGAGAGTAGACGAGGTTCTAGTGCAGTGAGAGCTCACAGGAAGACCACTGAAATACGGTCAAATACATTTCCCACAGGAGCCAATCAGAGTTAATGGGAAAATTGCTGTAGAAGTAACTGAAGCAAATGGTTTGGTCATGCAGCTACTTTCGGCATTATCGTTGCTGTCATGTGATTAATTTAATATTGTATTTAGGCCTTTCATCGGAACGCTGAATACTGCATTAGTGAGTTAAGTACCATTGGGAAACGAAAAAGAAAAAAGATTTAAAGAATGTATTATTAAAGCAGCGCAGACCACATCTTGGCTATCAACACAAACAGGCAAAGGACTCATTCACGACTCACTACCATGACTGCGTAGAATTAACTGGAAAGGAAAAAAATCTCTCTCTGCCTTTGAGAGTCCTTTTCCTCCTAAATCAAGATTAAGAAACAAATTTGTAGCATAATTTCATATTGTGCCAATCATCACGATCTCTCCAAAGGGGGAGGAAAGTCACGACCTACAAGTTCAGAATCACTGGAATAAACAAGCCACCAGAGATGGCTTTTGTTTTTAAAGAATTTCACAAGCTGGCTACTAAAAATCTCATCTAAAACAGTGGCTACTGGCGTCACCATGCCATTTGTCCCTCCATTTATAAGCATTTACTTTCCAGATACACATTCTTGTTTCATAAATGACATTATTTAATCCAAGAGCTTACATCAATTCTATTTTTGCTTTGCTACACAGTTAGTGCTGCCTAAAGTTCATTCGAGGGATCAAGAGACAATCGCAATTGATTTTAAAATATTCGTGATCAGACCCCTTCATTGCGAACAAAGCAGGAAAGTTGGAGCAACCCACCCAACATAAATTACTGGAAGAAGTTGCCTTCATGGGTGGTAGAGGCCGACAGTTTGGGGAAATTCAAAGGTCATCTGGATAGTACTTTCGGGTAAGGGAAGCGCATAGGATGATAGGTTTAATTTCCTTTTTATTTATATTTTATTTTTTTTAATTATTATTATTTAGTTATTTATTTATTTTTTTTGTTTTTATAATTGTTTTGTTCGGATTTTTTTTTTTTTTTATGCTGGTGCAGCATAAGCCATAGGCTTTCTTGCACCATGCGGCCGTTACTAATACTAACTGAAATCAAACTTTTAAAATTGGTGTCTCAATCCTAAGATGGAAATATCTCAAACACTAAATATTAAAATAAAATGTCGCTGTTCAGTTTGGAGATAGGAGGAAGTTACTTGGCGAATGCAACAAAAAAGGAGTGAGCTACTAAAAAAAAACCCGCCAAAGTAATCGTGAGTACCTAGCTAGTATGCTAGACAATACAAAATATGCGCATTTTTATTGACTGATATCCCTTCGAATAGGACGCTAGGCGTCGCTGCATTCGTTGTCTATCACGCTACGAACTTCCCTCCTAAAATGAACGCCACTAAACGACTTCCCGTGTGGAAGGAAACAGCGGAAGTGGTTGTAGAATGCATGGATAGGTCATCGTCACCAAATGAGAGGGGAGAGTTTCAAAGCGTTGCTCTTTGTAGGTAAGTAATTGTTGTGCATCACGTGCAGTACAGAGTTGTCTCGTGTTTTCTCGCAACAAACGAGAATCGACGTAAAAAAACAGAAATTTGCATGTGATGTTTAGAGGTGAAGTCTGCATTGGTGTTGAATTGATATGTAAAGACCTACTACAAAACTCGCACACTCTTCCCCCAAACAAGACGGGGCTACCGATCACGTGATGGAAATGTTTTATGACGGGTTGGACAAACAGTTGCTGCGCGAATTACATGCAACATTCTACAAGCATCAAAACAGCACACACGCTCCGCACCACCACTAGAGGGCTCTTAAATAAACAGTGACGGACAAAGCTTGAAACCTACCCCTCTTTCCGCCCCCCAGCGGTGGGCGAGTTCTTTCAAGGACGTGCATTTGACCCTGTATGCGAACCTGCACGGAGATCTAATGCCGTTAGGCATACACAGAGGTCAATTGTAGGTTTTGTTCCACGTGAACTCGACACGACCACGGAGGCACCGTCAGCAAACGCTAGACAAGGGGTAGTTTAGTTAAAGAAGGCGGAAAGGAGCGAGATGTTGTGGTCCACCTCTGGCACTTACTTGAGGAGAAAGGTGAAGATTCGCGCAGTAGAATAGTTCAGTTTCGGGCGATGTCCAATGTTTTCGAATACACAAAATGGTCTCTCTCTCTATATGCCTGAATGGCCACAAAACTATCCTAGCTCTCCAGTCTATCTGCCCGTTTATTTATCTGTGCATCTCGCTCTTCCAATTTCTTCATGTTTCCATCAATAATTTATTAGATAAAGAAAAAGAAAATGTGTCAAATTGTCTTTGCTTAAGCTTTTTCAAATAAATATTTAAACTGTTGGAGTCTTTCCCTGAAGAGGACTCCCTCTAGCGGCCGCGTCTGTATTGCAGATCTACAGTTCCATTTATATTTACATATTCATACAGCGGTAGTGTATGATAAAATTGTCCACGAGGAACAAAAATTCTTATCGGAAATACGAAAAAAACAACTTTTATTTTGACAATATAGTATTGGGGGAGATAATTCAATACAGAAGGCAAAATCAAACATCTGTGAGATACATTACTTTGTTAGGTGTAACGATCATGGAAACATTCTGCTCTCTCAAAAAGATCGACGTCAAAGACTCAGTGCTAAGGCTTGGTCTTATGTCGAACTTGGAGACAAATAACCACAGGTCCGGTCCGCCTAAGTCCTTAATATCTTTCTAAATTGTACAGGCGAATCTGCTGTGCATTAAAAAAAAAAAAAAAAAATCTGGGACACCACCAGTACAGCTGTTTAGAAGTTTTTTTTCTAAACAGAAAACAATAAAAACTTCAAATAAACCTAACGTAGCAATGGGTCCAAAATTTGTTTTTTGACTTCTACTCTACATTTAATTATTCCGCTATCCTATATTATTATACTGCACAGGGTTTGCACAGCCCATTTCTAGGGAAAAATGTCCAAATAACGGAAATTTTACTTCCACATACCAATCTGCCGTTCACTTAGACAAAATACTTGACTCACACATTTTGGTATACTAGAGGCCAGCTCATGACAATGAACTTAGAAACAAGCTGGATTTGTGAGAGTAACAGAGTTTGGAGTCTTCTGTTTCAGAAGACACCAAATTCGACAGAAACACTAAACTCCACAAAAGGCAGCGATTTTTCTTCTCATGTGTATCTCTTCTTTCTGTTCTCAAATCGCAGAAAGGATTTTTAAATGTATAGAGGATTCGTCCGTTAGATGATGCTGCATAATTTAAAAAGATATTAATTAAGAACTTGGGCGGAAGCGTGGATAACGCTATGCGTCTCTGAGTCGGTCTTCTGACCAAGTCTTGGGGCCGAGTTCTTGGAATCCATCTTTTGAGGAAGCAGTTGTATACTTAACGCAGTAATGCGTCCAAAATTCAATTTTTGTTTATTTTTTTTTTAAATATCTTTGGTTTGAGTATGGAATTACATGCATACCTCTTTGACAGCAGTGTCTTCTCCCATTTTGGAAAGGTCTAGTTTCGATTCCCAAGTAGAGCACTGCCCGTTAGTGACCGCCAGTAGCTTCGTCTCTTCAAGACTGCTAAAGTTAGACGCTCTTAAATAAACAGTTTGGTTGTTTTTTTTTTAATTCGCAGTAACTGATTTTTTATCCTGCAAAATGGGCAAATTTACAACAGAATACTGTAAATGCAATTTACAAAAGCAATACACTGACACTTTCATGGCTTTAGATGTCTCAGTGCTTATTCGAAACAATCCAACTCAATGTGATAGCCCATTGCAGTTTATGGCAACAACTAGAAGCTCTTAATTTTATATTTAGAGCATTCCCGAACTAACAGACTGAATTCTTGTTTTGGATTTGTATACTTATGTGGGTCTAACTTTCCCATTTCGAAAGTGAGCCTGAATGTAATTCAGTTTTACTAATTGTACCGTTATATTCAAAAAGAAGGAATCCTATATTTCTGCCCAAACACAAAACATATATATTGAGACTCCTGGATATAAAAATTATCCATTTTTTCTAACGTCACATGTTAGAAAATCACTTGTTTAATAATTTGTTAATTGTTTATTTATTCTTTCACACACTGTAATTGGGAAGTACCTGTAATATTTGTTCATCAATTAAAAAAAAGTAATTTATCTTTTCAAAAGACGTACATCTCACACAGATATTGCGGAATGTTTTCGAATTAAGAATAAATCGTCTGCATTTTTTCCAAACAAAATGAAATCCAAGTATTCAATGCTGGACCACGCGTTAGTCCTATTCATGCGTAGATGGAACAACCTCTCCGACTCAAAACAAGAAAAGAAAGAGAAATAAAATAAAGACTAGATGAGCAAAAGTTGAGGGCCACGACAAAATATTTTTCTTTTTTTGTGTCTGCTTTTGTGATCGCGCTCTCCCACCCCAGAAAAAAAAATAATAACAAAATAAATCCATGTCAATTCAGACTGCATTTGCTAAGGCATACGTCTAACGGCTAAGATCAACCCTGCAGTAATATTACAGGTATTAGCACTCAGAAAATTTCCTTTCTTCTTCTAAAACACCACCTAAAAGATAAAACTAAGTTTCCACTTGCGACTGAAAAAGAAAACTTTTCTCCCAGAAGAAAGCTCTTTCAAATTTGCACTATAGTCGACTGCTGTCTTGAAAGCTGTTTCTAGTTCCGACTGAGAACAAATCCCTTCTCATCGGGGTTACAAACAATCCGGTCAACAATATGTGCAAGAACAAAATGGAAGCAGAGTCTCAAATGTTCGTAGTCATTACAAGTTCGGTTGGTTGTTTCGATTAACGCAAAGACAACTCCGGTCACAAGATTAGGCATACGTCTAACGGAATAAACCATGGAAGCGGAGACATCACATACTAGTGTCCAAAAGTTAAGAAATCAAATTATCAAATTTCATTAACCGTTCCCGAATGAGCTGATCGAAATAAAAATCGTGGTATACATAAAAAAAAAAAAAAAGCGCTCCCCCCCCCAAGAAATATTTATACTACAGTAGACGTGGCTAAACTGCGGATCTCAGAGAACTATGGAATAAAATAATTCATGTCTCAAAATAATAATTTCATTAACAGGGAAATGACGGGGAAACAATCGGGAAAGTACAACTGAATATCTAATGATTTAATACTAGTTGGCATTTTAAGAAATTCTCTCTCTCTCTATTTCTAACTTTCATTGATATGTCTATGTAAAAATTCATATGCACAACTGCGTTTTACATGAGGAAAATATCAAAAAACACACTTATTGTGCCTTTATTCATGAAGCGTTTCGCTATTGGGATAGACAGTTTCGCACCCAAAATATCTGTTACTTTACTTTTTTAAAATAGACCTCGTAGTTTAGACGAAGTCTCTCTAAATAGTTTCATATATATCTATATACAATCCTCACCCTTAGTGAGGACTGCATGAGAAAAAAATAAATAAATTCAGGTCCACTTCCCCCCCGCCCCATTAATTAAGTATTTTCTGTATAATATATTAGTTCATTTATTAATGAACAAGTTAAATTTCAAAACAAAACATCATTAATCGTGGTTTTGAAATAGCTCAATCTAAAAAGTAAATTTTATATTGCGTATGTGAATTTTTATTTAATAAAATTAACGTACTCACTTGGGAGAATATCTTGTGCCTCTCTCTCTCAGCGTTACTAAGTTTGGCAACCCTCATACTAGACAGTAAATTACCCTCTCAGTCTACTGACTCTTCTGTAACTTCTAGTCGTATTTACATAAACTATATAAAAACTTCCTGTATTAATATAAATCTTTATACAATTACAGTACTGTACTGTATTATTTTTTCTAACTGAATCTTATCCTGAAATCATACATACACGTACCATATTTCATTTCTAATTTGTCAATAAATTATTGACAAATCTGAGTGAATCGCTGAATACCTAATTCCCTAGATAATTATTTTTACGGCATTTTCTATTATCAAACTAAGATGAAAGTTAATATCAAACAGGAAACAAACCAAGATGAAAAATTAGTTCGGCAAGTTTTGAATTGGATTTAAAAATTTATAAAAAAAGACTCGACACCAACTACTACTGTTGTTTGGAGTCGAGAATTTTTTGATGGGTTTTTAGAGTACACCTGAACTTTCAGAGGAAAGATAACGCCGGAAATAAATAGTTTTCGAATATAGAGGAAGCATTATCCCATATCCTTGTAATAAGAGAGAGAGAGAGATCAGAAGTAATGGTTAATCCAAGTAAAGAAAGAATTCCTTGTCTAGAAATCTGATGGTTGTCGAAGATAGGCATAGAAAACAGAATATTTTTACGTGAAATAAGACAGAATCGAGTTTTAGGACTGAAATCAAATAGTTTCCCTCCCCTTGAGGAGCGTCGAGGGGAGGGCATCCGGGTAAACTTCCCATCCCCAATGGAAGTTCATTAATATACGAGAGAAAAAGAGTAGGCGAAAGAATACATCCTTGAAGTATTCCACCAGTGGTTATGAGGTTAGAAAACAGAGCACAGCCTACCAAAGAAGAAACTCGCTTTAGGACTTTGAAGGATTCAATTTCAATGAAATATAACTGGCATATTTTGGAGATGTTCGAGTTTGTCTGTTGCCCAGTTTTCGAACGCCAGTGTAGATTCCTGTATTCTAGAAATCGTGGCTGCATTCACCTTTGAACTAAGAAACTCCCACATGTCTTTATCGATTCTGCCAGTTTTATAATTCGCAGGAAGAACAGCTCAAAGGCTGTGAAAGTTTTCAGAGTTCCAAAGTTGCGCACGTGTCTGTCCTGTCCGGTGCGATACGGCAGCGGGGGCCCTGACCCAGGGCTTTACCTCTGAAGCGGTACCTTCATTCCTACAGACGGATTCAATAGCGAATAAATACTTTGTCCATCAATTTGCGCACAAAATTCGCACCTGTTTACGTTCCCACTGTTCCCAGAAAACGACGAAGAGTGAAATAGAAGCACATGAAAATGCCCGGATTTTCGCTGCCAGTCATTTAAAAGTTTGCGGGAAAATATTTCTCTCATAAAGAAGAAAGCTTTTAGCAAATGCCCACGGAGGACCTTTCGCCTCACGGGATGCAACACTTTTACCTCAAGCGGCGCCACGTTCTCTTTTATTGTTGCAGCTTCGTATTACTGTCTAAACCCGACATAAGGCTCCGGTAAATCTATTCCGGTGCTTCTTTCTCGGATCGCGCGCGCGCTCGCCGTGCCCATCCAAATAGGTTCTCTCACTTCCGTGTCAGAGCTCTCGGTGAATGAAGATTACTGGCCTTTGTGTAGGTCAGAAATGAATCCGAGAGGCAGAGCAAGACACCTACTTACTCTACGGACGAGTATGAGCGCACATCCCGCACGCGCGAATACACCATCCCATCTGCTCATTCCTGTTGCTAAAGCTGTCACCGATATAAGCAGTGCGTTCATTCATTCCTCTTCGCATCAACCAAGTGAAAACAACTGTCCTCACGTGATCGGCGAACACTTCGTTTTTGTTTTTTTTTGTTTTTTTTACTTCCCTTGGCTGCCGTTTCTGTTGCACGATGAAACCAGTGGTCCATAAAGCGGGAATATATATGAAATCGCGAACACTGCGCACTCACATGCGTACAAAGCACAGTATTTTTTTTTTTTTTTCGCCCTTATCCTACACAGTATTTTCTCTCTCTCTCTCTCTCTCTCTCTCTCTCTCTCTCTCTCTCTCTCTCTCTCTCTCTCTCTGTGCCGTTTTAGGTATCTGCCAGAGACAACACAGATGGACCAAAAACTCCACAGCCCATCACAGACCGCCACATCTTATGTTTAAATAGTTTCCGTTTTTTTTTTGTTTTTTTTTGTCCAATATCTCAATTTCAAGACAACTCTCTGGATGCACCCAAATATTTAACAGAAACCACGAATAAATATGGTTAGCAGCCAAGAAGAGCGAAAAGAAGTAAACGAAGTGGCAAATACAAGACGATGAACTCGATATAGTATCTTGTAAACAGCACTGTGCGGTGCAAGTGACATGGTAATTTAATAATAACTGCAAGCAGCTTAAAACACAAAAGGACCTCGGGTGTGCAACTCTCCAACAGTGATTTATTGATTTCCTGACGGGTTTTCACAAGTCACGTTTAATACAGAATCCAAAGAGCGGCATAATTAATGAGGCCCCTGTTCTGATAGAATTACAGATCTGAAGATGACTTTCTGAAAAAAACGACGTTTCTCTTTGAAAAATAAAATGTTAGCATTATCCCATGACAAAATTAACTTGCTGTCTTCAAGGAGAACAACCACCAAACATTCGAAACACCAAATTAAGACACCAATTTATTGCACGAGAAGGCTTTAATTTTACTACACACATTCAATAGAGTCACCAAGATTTTTATTTTGGGAATTGGATAACACAATGGGAACAAGCCAAGATATACATATTAGAAGAGTACAAGCCAAAGAGAAAAGTAACAAATTAGAAGCTTAAGTGTAAGTCTCCGTTTTTAGCGATCTGTTCTCCACTCCCGAAAAATAATCTTAAACATTCCTCCATAGAAATTTTAAAATAGAAATTACAGGGCTCATTTGAGTAGTTGTGGTCCTTTCACACAGAAAATTTCCTTTGCATATAATCGCACTAATTACACTTTTCAACTTCCATTGAGGATGACATATGGAAAAAAAAAAAAAATAATCCAGTAAATCATATGTGTGCGTGCCAATTTAGATATGTGGACTACTGCTCCCGTAGAAAAAAATGAGGAAAACCAATTCTGAAAAAACGTTTGGTACGAAAATCCTTCAAAATTGTCCCCATTAACTCTATACTCTTAATTGTCGATGGCATTCTTATGGTTATGAAACATTTTTCTTTCATCTTTATTTTCAACTTCGGAAAGTCTGTCGGAGGAAAATCTAATGAACTGGGGAGGAGGGGGTCATGATCTCAGTAACCCACTTTTTGAGGAAACAAATTGTCGAACAGTTAAAGCAGAATGGGAGTATATTGTCATGCAATAAAAAAAATCAGTTCTTGTTTTCATGAAAGTCTAGTCTGAGCGCGAATTCTTTCAATAATTGTTCCATAGCTTCTAAATAAAACCGTTGCAAATAATTCGACGATCACACTTCCAGAGACATAATACACAATGGAGCAATATGGTCTAAGCTGCCGATGTGCCTAAAATCCAACAACAGTATAGCAAGTTCCCTACTATCACTCGTTTGGTCTGGATTCGAATCCGATTGGAGATTCTGCATAAGACGATGGCGACATGATTTTTGGAATATTCATTGGGAGGGTACACGCGATCTGAACTGGAAGTAATTAGCATTATAATAGCTAAATGATGCAAGGAAGCGGTCTTTCTCTGCAACTGACAAAAAAATATAATAAAAAAAAAAAGAAAGGAAAAAATTCGCAACCTCTCATACTTCTCCCGTCACCAAAAAGTGGCATCCAATTTGGCTTTGTACTCCACCATATTCTTCGTGGTAGGCAACTTATTTCATTGATCTACACGGGGAGGTAAACTTCATGAAATCCCTTCTTTTGTTACTCCCCACAATTTTATTTGTAACCTAGTTAATTTTTCTCCCACGAATGAAAATATACCTCGCGGTACTCCCGGATTAAAAAAATGACGAAATGCACTATAGACTCAGATAATCCGCTGTGTGAATTCGTCTGTCCGGTACAGTAGTCTGTTAACTAATGGTTCTAGCGCGGAGTATACGTGTATACTACGAAAAGGGGGAAAAAAATCAAATTTTTATGAACTAGTTTGGAAAGAAAACAAATGCCTGAAAAATGATATTGTTTCCTTAGTTCGATCTTACGAATAGCAGCAAAGGCAACAAATGGCAAAGCCTTATTAGTAAATTATGCAGTATGAAATTTGCAAGCATAGAATTTTCACTGCAATTAGGGGAAAAACACCAGATTGTGGTAGTACCCCTCCGTACTTCAACGAAAAGACAGGAAGAAGGCAGTAATTGGCAGGTGCCATTCACCCCTTTGCCCGCCCCTTTCCTCGTCGCCCGCATGTGACACGGGAATGTCACGTGCCATCAAAATACATAGCGGCCTAAATAAAAAAGAAAAAAGAAAAGAGAAACGCCAATACGGAACTAAAATAGGTGAATATAAATGCCAAATTTTTGCTTGAATCCCTTCCGAAGTCGCGTAAAAACATAACCTTTTTTCACTAAACAAGAATGACCACAGCACTTGAATACAAAGAAAACTCACCTCATCAGTCCTGGCAGGCCGGCTGGTATAGTTCACAAATTCAATTGATGAAAGCCATCGTTATGTCACTTCTGCCAAAATACCTACGCCGCCACAAACCCTGCGAGGTAGGAGTCGAACTGACCATGGACTTTTCTTGATGGCAGTTGCCGCTCAACAGCACTCCATGAACCCTCTATACTGTTGGCGTTTGCACCAGTTTTAAGATCACTGAAGTGAAGCGAGTGGTTAACAGCTATCTGCTGAAACCCTTCGTCACTTAGATAATCGTAAGACTTCCAGCAATCCGATACTATAGTAGCACCGGGTAAAATGGAAGTCTTCACGATATCTAGAACTTCTTTACTCCGATTTTCAACAACCCTCGTTCAACCCCACTGCCCATTCACTCTTCCTCTATTGTACTTCCTTTTACCAAACTTGCTCCCACCAATTTCAAATAACACCTATATCCAACAGCACCAGCACGATTGTGACGACTAAACAAGAACGACACACGTGCAAATAATAATTTGGCATTTCCCTCCAAATCAGAAGGAAATTTACATCCAATCAAATAATCAGAAAGAAAAATTCACAGTAATCACAGAACTCGACCCTACAATCACTCCGTTCTTCGACCACGCCCACAACGCGGAGACAAGTGGTACCCAGAAACTGGAGCATAACGCAATTAGAAATCTGCACGAAAGTTCCGCAAACACTGAATTTTGAAAAAAAAAATTTGCTCAATTTATTTATTTTAATGAAAAATCGTTCCAAATTATATGGCCATGTCAATATTGGCATTTATTTTTTTCTTATAATCATTGTAAGTCTTTCGATGGTTGAACTAGGCCACAACGAAACCCTTCACGATTGTTAAAGTATTACTAGTCTCGAACCTGGACATCACGCCATGAAAGCACCTCATCATCGCAGGCAGTGGTGGATTTAGCACTTGAGAGGGGCCCCTCTAAATATTTTCGGTACCACTACAGTGTGCATTTACGCGCACGTTTTTACTATAGCACGCGCTCTAGATTTGGTGTTGCGGTTTTAATCATTTTGGTTGCGCAATTCTTTCATACATATTTTAACTAATGTTTAAATGAAAAAAAAAATGACACAACTATACCATCCCTCCCAAATCTAACATTAATACATAAAATCTAGCATTAATGATAATATGTATTCTACTTCAGATTCACTTAGTTCGCATAGATATTTCATATAATATGTGGGGATATTCGCATAAGAGTTTACTAACTTCTCATATTAAATTATAGTTTTATTCAGTAACGGTAATAAAGATGAGTGTAAAAATTTTAAATGAAACAATTTTATTTTTTTTTGAGACCTGAGATTGAGGCCCCTTCGATTTAAGAGGCCCCAGGCGCGCGCCTCGTGCGCCTGTGCGGAAATCCGCCACTGATCGCAGGAAATATTACAACTAGTCAGCTCTTTACACGTACTTTGGATGCCCCAGACATTGACAATAGCGTTGTATGTGGTAGGAAGAGAATTTTTTTTAAATTTATTTACATATATACAAAAATACAAACACTATTTACAATAATTCGACCCTGTGTAAGAAACTCCAGTAGATTATGGAGCTTCTCTAACAAAATTATAAAAAGCAACAAAACACTCAGACTCAACAGAAAAAGAAAAACATGTATGCACACTCAATGACATGTGGCTTGTTTGTAGCGGCTCCAGGACCTGGATCCATCTCCACCAATTGTCTGTGTTGACTACAGAATCTCTGGTAGGAAAAGGAGATGAGATGAGATCACAATTCCAAATCGACCATTTACAGGGCGTTTCGAAACCTAGCAAGCATCTCCTACGCGTTTCCCGCCAACACCATCAATATCTTCGAAATCGACTTAAGTAAAATGTTAAAAGTCCGCTTCCTTGCACCTTTTGGCCTTTCTACTATTAATACTTAGTCTAATTAATAATTAAGTAGGCGAATTCGAATTCATGAGCTAAGACATTTGCTGAGGAAAGTCCGAGTTCAACCCCAAAAGTTTCGATCTGTCACCATTTATAGGCTTCTGCGGAAACGTTTCTATGTGATACTTCATTTATTTAGTTCAAAAACTGAGGGTGGAGACCAAATCTGATTTGGGGTGTACTATTCAAATATCTACTTCTTCCCTACACACAAAAAAAATAAAATTAAAATCACGGGTACACACTCAAAATTAGTTAATAATTGACTTTTTTTTTTTTCAACTCTCCGCGTGATTTGAACTGAAAGTGAAGCCGGATCACTGTTAATTATTATTGCGTATTGAAGCTAAGGAGTTCTATCGAATTCCTTTCCTTTCAGAGTGTGCCATAATCAAATATTTTTCCTTTTCTTACATTTAAGCTATCTGCAGTTTCGACCGACAGAATACGCACATATCGATGTGAATGGAAGGAGGGATCTATCCCACAATCAATACTACAAACAGAAATCACATTCGTCTGAGGGAATATTCACAGATAAATGGAACGGTCTCCAATATTAACGATTCTGTACGTTAACATCTACAATATAAATAACAGCAAAATATAAAGAAAGAAAAAAAAAAAAAGACTAACAACATACGCTTCTCAGCGTCCTTTCCACACTACTTACCTACCCTCCTGAGATCCACCAAGGCACTCTGTCGTTCGCTCTTCGATTTAAAGCTTCCGCATTTTAGGAGTGCAGTGAAATGTTTCTCCCGAGACGTGCGAGTTTTACAACGATCCTCGCCTTAAGCTAGGATTTCCCAAGGAAATTGTCTTATTTAATAATGACATCTTCGTAATGCGCGCTCTACGCTCAATTCCTTCTTGATGTCTGGTACCTTCGTTGAGGAAGCTTTCGCGAATACCAAAAAAGTCCTAATGACCACGCAACAGCGGAAGAAGCCCAACCAGGCCAATAACCGAACTTTGCAAACATCCAAGGGTTCGATAACTTCACTAAGTGCCGAAAACACTTGATGACCTCAGCGAGAGTACGCACTTCGACCGAAGTTTTACAACACGAAAATTTGTTTAAAAGCTTTTAGTGAAGTCATGAAACCCTAAAAATTATGTTTTATTGCATTTATACCTTATATACGATGCTGACAAAAGAAATCGGCCCAAACTGCAAGTTTATTATTATCGTGAATGAAACACTTCTCTTCTTGATTTTTAAACTTTTTTTTCTTCCAAACTGTGTGAAGTGCCCTCATTGTTTTCTCACTTTACTGCACTACAGCATATAATCGACATCCTCCCCCTTTGTATTCCGACTAGGCACGAAAACTACACCTCCCCTTTTTGATGGATGTTGTGTTAACTTTCCGCACAAGTGCGACCACACCTTCGTACCAACAGACTCCTACGTATGTGGGGCATGCTCAAGGGATCTGGGGAGGGTGGGGAACTCTTTGAACACGGCTCCCCACCCTCGCCCCTAGATCTGCTGTTAGCAAGATTACTGAACAAATACCTTCGGCTTTTGCTTGTTCGTCAGGTTCGCTATTGTGTCCCCAGAGGGCACTAAAACCAGTTCAATATGCTAAAAACAATGCAGGGATGAAGATGGGTCAAGGAAAAGGCAGCCGGAATCCAACACTGCTAGCGGAAAAGTATGAGATCGATCCACCCTAAAAAAGCATGACCTAACGAACCCTACTTTTCACTCTTATCTCAACAAAAAAAAAAAAAAAAAAGAGGAAAATAAACAGTAATCGGTTTATATAATTGGTGTCAGGACTTACCTGGAGGACAGATACATTCTGCAGCTGCGATATCTCTCTTACTCCTTCCATCCGTCAGGTGTCGTTCCAATCGCTGTAATAAATGAATTCATTTTAGTGTCTGTAAAGGACAGCTAAATATTACCTTTAATAATAAATAAATAAACACATTTACATGTATCTTTTTGTATATTTTCTTTAAATCAAATTGCTATCACTGAAAGCTTCAAAGTCACTGAGAAAAAGAAACTGAAAACAATGTCACCATGGAAACTGTTTGTAGAAGTGGTCAAGCTATCTTGAAAATCTTCACTGCCGTTACCGCTAATAATATTCTAATAATGCAGTATAGATACTTTGTTAAAATTAAGAAATTTTGGTACTATTAACAATGAAGTTCACGGTCAGGGAACTTTAAAAAAAAAAAAGTCTGTTGGTGTATCATTTACCTACACCAAACATGATGTGAGTTATATTTAGAAACAGTGACCCGCTGCCTCTTTTCTTTTTTAAGTGCACTACTTTCTTATTTCAGTCCAGGCGTTCTAGTGAACTTCCTGTTTGTATGCCTTCCAAAATGTAGTCTAGAGATTCTGAATTCCATACAAAAGGATGTGAACATCCACACAAACACCTGCCATTTTTTTTTTCCACGCTGCAAGATATATTTTTTAACATGTTCTGTAGCAATGCCTAGGGCCTATGTCAGTTCCATGCTCACGTGGCATGGAACTGACAGGTTCGTCAGTTCGTCAGGTTCGCTGTCATAATATGATGACATTTGGTACAACATGCTCTTGGTGAAATTCTATTTCAGTCTACATTGTACAATTGGGATTACCCTTCAAGAAACTGTATTTATATTACGAGCAAAGTATACAAAACTAATCCAGTGCAGTCAATAAAATTCCCGGTTTAGCACGTCCACATGAAGAAGAATGAAATTGTTAAAAACTACGACAAAAACTCCAATGACCTACACATACTGGTCAAAAATATATGAACTTTTGTATTAAGACAATCACAAACAAAGGAAATGAGAATAAACGCAAACAGGTGCAAAGAAAACTGTGATGTGTTGTCTCGTTCAGTAGTATAAAAACTAAACGACTGCAGTAATTCTGAAGCCAGATTAGGGAAAATGCGTGATATATCAGAATTTGGAAAAGGGTCTTATTGTGGGTGCACATGTTTAGCAGTAGCCACGATTCAAAAAACGAAAGATATAAATAGTTTCTCAAAAGCCTCCATCTCAAAGGCTTTTAATGACCGGAAAGTAAGCGCTTCTTCCACATCTCAAAGACGTAAATGTGGCAGAAAAACAATACTTCAAGAGCGAAACCGTCGTACTCTGAGGAGGAATATATGGAAAAATTGGATATCTAGTGTGCAGAAAATAACACCTGAAATCAATCAAGCCAAAAACTGCCCTATTTCAACCCATACCCACACAGAATTGGATAAATTGGCTATTGGCAGCCTGCCTTTTCGGAAGCGACTTGTTTCAGAAAACAACAGAAAAATCCGCTTGCAGTGGTGCCGATAACGTCGTGATTAGACAGTAGATCAACGGAGGAAAGTCATATGGTCAGACGAATCACGGTATACTTTGTTTTGCACTGATGGCAGGCAGAGAGTGAGGTGAGAACCTCACGAAGCAATGGACCATGCTTATCTTGTTAAGAAAACCCAAGCATCTGGAGGTGGTATCGTGGTATAGGGAATGTTTTTTTGGCAGGGACTGGGTACGTTGATACAGGTGGAAGTTCGAATGTCATCCAGGGAGTACCTAAATTTTGTATCAGATTTACTGCATCCTGCAATATCACACTATGGATGAAAATGCAACAGCACATCGTGCCAGAAACGTGAAAGTATGGTTCGGGGAACACGACACGGATTTCCACCAACTTCCCTGGAACCCACAGTCACATAATCTCAATCCTATTGAGAACTGTGTGAGATATGCCGGAGAGAGCTATTCAGTAATGAAGTCCTCTTCCTTCCACTCTGTCGCAGGTACGCAATATTTTGCTGTAAGAATGGTTACAATTAGACCAAAACGCACCGAAACACCTTACAGAATTCATACAAACACTTACAAAGGTAGCCCGATTCGATACTGAATACAGATTCCTTTCTTTTTTTTTTTTCGTGGCAAGTTTGTGCATAGAACAACAGCGTCGTTTTGTTTAATAAATTATTTCCGCGAAGACTATTTAGTCAGATAGAGTTGATTGACTATAACAGGCCTGGCCAACCCGCGGCCCGCATTCTGCCCGCCAGATGATTTTATACTACTGACTAGATCAGTGGGAAATCATTCACTAGCTGCATTAGGCATGATAAATAACGACTTCATCTCGACTTTTCGAAGTACGCCGATGAAATAAAAAAAATTTCAGCAGCATTTGATCGTCGTTTCTCAGAACTCGCAAAATATTATAAAGTGTTTGAGATATTTTGTTCTCCATTGCCTCGTTGACGTTTCCACTATCCCGGAAACTCTGCAGATGGAAGTAACTAATTTACAATGCAACAATAAATTAAAACACACTCACGCCACGACATCAAAAATCAACTTTTACAACACGTATGTGACATGAGTAAGTATTCCAAATTAAGATTTTTTGCACAAAAAATTGTGAGCGCCTTCGGATCCACATACGTTTGTGACATTTTCTTTTCAAAAATGAAATTTATTAAAAGTAAATCTCGAGCTTCAAGAACAGAAGAAAATCTGGAAAATCAATTAAGATGTGCAACTACTAATATTGATGTAGATTTTAAAAAATTTGAGTGATCGCAAAGAAACGCAAATATCTCATTGATGTAGATATATAACAAAAAGAATGAATAAAATAAATTTTTGTGGCATTAATTTTTTTTTTATTTTTAAAAGATTGTTTTATGTGTGGTCCGCGGAAAATTGTAGTTCAAGGTGGCCAGCAGAACGTTTGGGTTGACCAAGAATGAACTAGATGAGTCTGTAGCAAATGTGCCACAATTTTCACGAAAGTGAAATATTTTTGGTGTCAAGCTTTTGGTGCCTCTCAAAGAAAAAAAAAAAAAAATTAATATACAGTATAATAAATAAAATAAAATAAAATCCTATCTGTTTTTCCCACTTCCCGTAGTCACGATACACCTGACCTTTTAATTGTCCCAGGTAACCTTCAATTATTCTTGGAAACAACTCTCATACTGTTTACATGCGGTAATAAATCCCATTACTGTACAAGAGGATATCAGAGCGTGGAGGGTCTCATGTGGCCGTCCAAAGGGAATTCATCTACTGCTCTTATGCCTATATTAGATAACACTCGAATTTCCAGACAAGATCACATCTTTATTATGGATTACCCTGACTCTGTTGGCATAAGCGCATCACAAATATTGCTTCCGCTATATCAAAAAACTACGTTTTCTTTTCCGCCCTCAGCGTTATTTTTCTTCTAAAAAGCTACTTACTCTGTACGAAATCTCAAATCAACCGTACTATAATAATATTGTTCCCACATCTGCGGTGGCGTCCCCAAAACATCTCACGCTTCAACTCTTCATAAGCGGCCAGTCAGGTTAATTAATGACCAGTCTCTTATAGCCTCTACATTCTCTGTCTCTCAGACGTTCTACTACTGCTGCATGCCTTTTCTATAGAGATTTCCAGTGCGAAAACATGCCGAACCTTGTCGGCATCCATTCACTATCCAAGTTAAAATTCAGAACCAACTTTTCCTTTAATCACGTCTGTAAATATGACTAAAAGAGTAACTAAATGCAACAACTTTTCCTCTTCGTCATTTATCCGTTCTACTCCTGTTCATTGGAACAACCTTCCTTTACACGTATTTTCTGAAAATGTAATCTACAGAAACCCAAGTATTTTCTGTCTTCTCAACCTCAACCCATACATGGTGCTAAGTACAATAAAGTTTCAACACCTTTGGTGTTTTGGATTTGAATAAAAAATATCACAAAAATTCATTAGGTTCAAATAAGTGAAAAATAAAATCAGGCTCCATCCGAAGAATACCCACACTTTGAAGGAATTTGTGAACCAGTTGTGCCCTTTATGAAAGAACATCATCGTTCATCAAAATGAATTTAGGGTCTATAACACCTCTTAAAATCCGCAGATTCAAGGATCTCGTCCATAGGCATTTATGCAGTCAAGGTCCCTTAACCCTTAAATACGTGGAGATCAGTGCGGCTGTTCACCATGCTGCCCTGACATTACAAGGTTAAGAGCGTGTTTCACGTTCTCGCCAGATGAGAATACGTCAAGGATCAGTTTCAAGACCAATTCTTCACTTATCTGTAAAAGAAAACATTAGCCTAGTCAACAGACGGTGTTTTCTGTACCAAATCAAACTGTTTCTCCTTTAGGAGGTATACAAACTATTCGACATCTAATACAAAGTGTCCTTTTATACAGAAATTTTGCCGTGTAATCCTTGACCGACAATGAGTTTGCCTTTGAAACACATTTCCTGGTGTTTCTTATAACCTTGAATCCATTCTTGGAACGTTTAATGTTCAGCTGAGTTCTATACCGCATTAATTTAATGAATATTTTTATAGCCCACTAATCTGCATGCTTCCTGGAGCTTCAAGTTAAATTCTGATTACACACATAATTTTTCATAAATTGTCAAGTTTCATGTAAAAATTTAGACTATTTCTTTAAAATAAAACAAGTAAAAGAATGAAAAATGGAGATCGTACTTTAACCTTTCGATTCCACTGTATGTTCAACTTATATTACGAACTACAATTGACACATCTATTTGCACAAACATAACGGACGTTTGCGAATACATTGATTACCGTTTAGTATAAACGTCGAAGCAGCTAAGGCAGTGGTTTTTAACCTTTTTTTTAATAACGGCACCCCTAAGTAATTTATTTTATTTTTCGGCACCCCTACTCAATTTTCTGCCTGTTAGATCCGATTCTCGTGTGTGTGTGTGTGTGTGTGTGTGTGTGTGTGTGTGTGTGTGTGTGTGTGTGTGTGTGTGTGTGTGTGTGTGTATAAAGTATATTGTATGTAGAAATGTGAAGAAGATTTTGATTTAAACCTATTGAATATACAGTATACACTGTGAGCTCGACTGAATGAATAAGGAATATAGCGATATATGGTACGAAGAAGAAAAGGAAGACATAACGGTAAGTCCCTTTCTTCCTGCCTATTCCGATATTCATTACTTTAGTTTTTTTTTTTTTTTTTTCAGATTTTTCAATTCTTTTCACTTGCTTCTGTAAGGTCTTCCATGATCTGTACGCACTACGTAATTTAACCACTTTTATTGGCACAATCTATTAGACCTTACTCTTACCGTAAAATTTTAAATAATTTTAATATTTCTTTCTCAACAAGTGGCAACAGCTCACGTGCACCACAGCATACAGAAGCAAGAACATTACAGTCTTTTTCATAATTTCGGTGGATGACCTCTGATGATGATGACACTGAGATTGTGAAAGACACCGCAATGTTATCTTATTTTGGTCGCCTTTTCACTTCTTATCTTTATTTTTAATTTCCTGTCTATTTCTTCTTCCTTTTCTTCTTCATACCATATATCGCTACATTCCTTATTCATTCAGTCGAGCTCGCAGTGTATACCGTATATTCAATAGGTTTAAATCAAAATCTTTTTCACATTTCTACATACAATATACTTTATATATATATACACATGGCTGAAGGGTACGTTTTGCTAATGCAGTGTCCCTGATCCACAAGCTATGTTATCTTCCTTTTCGTACAGTCATATTCCACCCCCATGATTAATTAGCTTCTTAATACAATTATTCTTTACTATATATATATATATATATATATAATATTAAAAAATACATATGTTATATGATAGTTATTACAATAATATAATTATAAAAATTACATTTCATAATACAAATTATATATATACAGTATATAATAATTTTATTCTTTATGTAGAGGTACTAAGTAAACAATTATAGATCACCACAAAAATAAAAAGATACTGGTACACCCCTGGAATGTTGGTGCGGTACCCCTGTTGAAAACCACTGAGCTAAGGTAAACTGTAAAGTGTGTTACTGTCATACGGCACCAGGGGTTTCCCCCATCTCCGCGTTACTTTCACTGTGGGTGTACCAGTTCGCTGGGAAATGCCAGAGATTTAAAAGTGTGCGGGAGTTGTTCATGTGTAGTGTCGTGTACCGTTGTTCATCTGGTCATTTAGCCGCTAGACCCCTGCTGAGGCCCAACGTTGCCCCACTCCATGGGGGCAGACCAGAAACCCAGTAGACCAAGTTTTACTCTGGCAGGTCCTGCCGCTTACTTTCCTGAGATTTCGGCGGCTCACCAATATTGTTGCCCTTCTTTGTACTGGTTCTAGCAATTCTACATCCTTCCTAAAATGAGGCCGCCAGGCCTGTAGACAGTACTCTAGGTGGCCGCCCTTATGGAACATGGTGATGGACGAATTTCTATGCCTTGACCTCCGGGAGGTTCGTTCACAAGCCTTTGCTGATGACCTCATCCTGATGGTGACTGCAAATTCCAGGGCCCAGCTTGAGACCTTGGCAAACCATGCACTCCAAATCCTCCAGGACTGGGCAAAAACACACTGCTTGACCATATCACCATCAAAAACAAACTCTCTGCTTCTTAAAGGAAATCTCTGTATTACAAGACCACCACAGATTAAAATTGGAAACAAGACCATAAAGTTGTCAGAGCAACTGAAATATCTTGGCATAGTACTAGACAGAAAACTCTCCTCCCAAACTCATCTCAAATACATCAGAACCAAAGTGAGAAACTATACTGCCATGGTTGCTAGGATATCCAGTCGGGACTGGGGTCTCAGCAAGCGAACCCTTTCGTTGTATTACAAGGCTATCTTCATCCCTGTGATTATGTATGCAGCCAGAATTTGGTTTGGCAAGGCTACGACTGCAGTAAACAGACGAATCCTGGATTCCACTCAACGCACGGTCCTGCTCTCGTGCCTGCTGCACTGTGAGTACTCACGCCCTCCAGGTCCTGGTGGTGGTGAGAAATGGAATGTTGTATCATCTTTCTAAGGGCGTGTCTCAGACCTGCTTGGGATTCGAGCTGAATCTTACCAACAACCAAAAATTTGAGAAGAGGAGACTTCAAGCACACATGCAGCAGGTGTGGCGGACCGCCGGAAAAATTCAACCAAGGGGGAAATCACCAGGAGATTCATCCTAGATGTTAGCAGAATCTATCCAAAATCCCCAATATGGTTTTCTCCAGGCCTGTATACCACGTATTTGCTTACCGGCCATGGTTCAATAAAGGCAAAACTAACAACCTTTGGCCTAGAAGAGTACCCAACATGCACCTGTGGAGGAATTGAGGACTGGGATCACCTCATGCACGAGTGCCCCTCTACGATGACCTCCGCTGCCAGCTTATCACAAAGCTGACTTATATACCAAAAGGCAAAGAAAACCACTCACTGGATACTAAGGAAGAGTATCAAGCTCTCACAAACTACGCACAGCAGCTTTTCTTGAGGAGAAGACAACTAATTGCAGCAACATGATAACCCTCTACTAAATGAACCCAAGGGACCCTGATGGTACTGGAACAAGGCAGCTAAACTTGACCAGCATTACCATCATTGGTGTGAACTACCATACATTCTCCAAAATGTCACCCACCAAAGATAACTCCCTTTGAATAGAGACAACCCACAAATTAAGACAATCTAAGAAAGACAAAAGGTTCTTATACTTCTGGACGTGTCTCTCACTGATGTGACGAATAAGACAATCTCCTAGATAAAGACTGACAACGCCACCGGCGTGCCATTAGATGTCAACTGCTTTTCTTGGCCAACTAGCATTCCGAACCAGGTACCCTAACTTGGTTCACTTTAATACCCCCTCCCCTGGTAGGGAGAGGGAGGGGACGGGTTTCTGTCTCCTCCCCCTCCCTGCTACCCCCTTTTTTCTCCTGGTGGGGCCAGTCCCCACTGACCTTTCTGGGGTTGCCTTCCCTATCATCCCCATATTTCTATCTGTCCCCCCTTCCTCAGTCTTCACCCCTACTCTAACTAAATATGCATTTTATTTTATTTTTTATTTTATTATTATTATTTTTTATTTTCTTTTTATTTTTTTCTTATTATTTATTTTTTTATTCATTATTATTTTTTTATTTATTTATTATTATTTTTTTTCTTATTATTTATTTATTATTATTTTTTTTTTAGGCCCTTGCCACCGAAATCTTAGGAAATTAGGTGACAGGGCTGCCAGAGTAATTACTTCTAATGCGATCCCTCTATGCCTGACCTGCCTCCTCGGGGTTAAGTGTGGGCAACGGGGGGGGAGGTCCCACTAGGTGCCCAACGGCTAAACGGTCAGATGAACAACACAACATAAACATGTACCTTACACTTTTTAAAATCTCTGGCCTTCACAAACAGAGTACACAACACGGAGATGGGGAAACCACTTCGGCCGTTAGACAATGAACACTTTACACTTTTAGTACTCTAGGTGTGTCCTGACCATTGCCTTGTACGACGGGATAATCACATCTCTGTCCCTGCTATCTAAATTCCTACATATCATTGACAAGACTCAATGACCTGCCCTGGAAGCCCGTCTGCACTGTTCAGCGATCTTCATATTTGACTGCACAACTATCCCCAGGTCTTCTTCACTTTCCACTTCCCCGAGTGTAGTACCACACAGTTAGTACGTTTCTCTTGGGTTATTGCTACCCACATGCAGTACTTTACATTTGTCAAGGTTAAACTTCAGTTGCCGATTCTCAGCCCATTTTCCCAACTTAGATCCAGTTGGAGTAGCATACTGTCCTTAGTGTCGTTAACAATCCTGCCAACCTCTGTATCATCTGCAAACTTGGCCAGTAATTCTGATATACCTTCATCAATATCACTGATGAATACACAAAACAATGGGCTCAGCACCGCACCCTGGGGAACCCCACCAATAACATTTGTCCACGAAGAGCAGTGTCCACTGATTATCACACTCTGTCGTCTCCCACTCAACCATCCCTTTATCCATTGTAGCAACTTGCCTTTAACGCCATACCTCTCCAATTTATACAGCAGTTTTCCATGTGCAACAGTATCAAAAGGTTTCCTGAAATTCAAGTATATGATATCAAAATTATTTTTGCCAATCAGTTCCTTTGTGACCACATCATAGTATTCAATCAAATTGGCCAGACAAGACCTCCCTTTAACAAAACCATGCTGTGTCTTAACTATTACTGCAGTTTTGTCTAGATAATTCTGCAATGCTTCTTTAACAAGTGACTCCATTATTTTCCCAGGAACACAAGTTAAACTAACAGGTCTCAAGTTACTTGTGTCACCTTTTGTACCCCCTTTGTGTATTGGTGATACATTTGTACACCTCCAGTCCATGGCAGCATCCCCTGAGTCCAAGGAGGCTTTCATAATTATGGCTAAGGGTTTGGATGCTTACTCCCTTTATTGCCTCCTTTAATATAACTGGATAGATCCCGTCCACCCCAAGTGCCTTCCTTATGTTTAACTTCAACAATTTCTCGTACACTTTGCTCTCAGTTATTACAAAATCACTTAGCTCCCTGTTAGAGTTTGATGAACTGGCATTCCCCTCACTGAATAACTCCTAATGTGTGAATGTAGATGCCAAATACTCATTCAGTTTATGAGCTACCTGAGCATGATCATCAATAGTCAACTCATCTATGTTAAGTGGTCCAATCTGATTCATCCCTTTCCTTCTAGAGTTTACATAGGTAAAGAACTCTTTGCTGTTTTTCTTTGCAAACTTTGCCAAAGGTTTCTCGTAATCTGCCTTTGCCTGCCTAACCTCCTTTTGTGACATGAATACAGGCTTGAGTACTTTATTAGGTACACCTACCTAGTAGAATGTTGAGCCTCATTTAACCTTCAAAATAGCCTGAATTCGTCTAGGCATGAACTGAACAAGATGCTGAAAACGTTGTTCAGGAATGGAGTACCATGCAGACATGAGTGTTTCACGCAGTTCCTTGAGAATCGGCGGAGGTGTAGGCCTGCAGCGAACAGCAAATCCCAAAGATGGTCAAAACGATTGAGATCCGCGGACTGAGCGGACCACTGCAGCAAAGAAAGGTCATTGTCACGTTCCTGGAACCATTCCATAGATTCAGGAAGATTCAGGCTTTGTGCACCGGCGCATTATCCTTCTGGAAGTAACCATCTGACTGAGGATAAACTGTCAACATGAACGGATGCACTTGGTCAGCAACGATGTTTAGGTACGATGTGGCATTCAGATGTGGATCTATGGGTATCGATGGATCCAACGTGTGCCAAGAAAACATTCCCCACACCATAACAATGCTCCCACCACCTTGCACAGTAGTCGTCAGACATAACAGGTCCATGGATTCATGTTGTTTTCACCAAATTCTGAGCCTTCCATCAACATGATGCACCAGGAACTTCGAGACTCGTCAGACCAAGCAACTGTATTCCAATCATCTATAGTCCGGTGCTGGTGTTGCTGTGCCCACAGGAGGCCTGCTCTCTTGTTCTTCATTGATAACAAAGGTACACGATGTGGCCGTCAGCTGTTATAGCCCATTCGCGACAAAGTGCGATTAGTTATCCGTTACGATTTTTTGTTTTGCGCACCACGATTGTATTCTGACGTGTGTGGGACACTGTGGCCCGTCTGTTTGCTTGCACAATTCTAGCCATCCTCCTCTGACCTCTCTCATTAACAAGAGATTTTCTTCCACAGTAGTGCCGTTGAGAGGATGTTTTCTGTTCGTTGCACCATTCTCGATACACCCTTCAAACTGTGGTGCGTGAAAAGTTAAAAAGTGCTGTTTCAGAAATGCTTTGTCCAGCATGTCTTGCACCTACTACCATGCCACGTTCGAAGTCCGTTAGATCACTCCTTTTCTTGCTACGGTTTGTACCCTTAACTGATACTAGAAAGGTTGTTCTGCTGCATTTATATCCACAACTGTGGTCATGTGACTTGCAACGTTGTGGGACAAACCATTTGTGTGCACCACAGGGGTGTACTTAATAAAGTGGCAGCACAGTGTATTTGCCATAGGCTTCTATGTCATCTGATAATTTATATGCATCCCATACATTTTTCTTCTCTACCACGAGCCTTATTAATTCATCTGACATCCATTTAGGCCTAAACTTTGAACAGTATTTCTTAGTTGGATGAAAAGCCTAGTAGCCTCCAAAATTAAGTCTCTGAAGGCCCATTTAGAATTCAACATTGTCGACATCATCAGGTGATCCCACCGTACAGAATTTAAAAAACTGTCTGAGACCCCCTGTAGTCACCTTTATGAAAGCAAAAGCCCTTCCCTTTAGCCTTAATGGTAGTTTCATCTTTATGTAATTCCCATATCAGTACATTGTGATCACTGTCACCCAGTGGTTCCTCTATCTGCAAATCTTAATGCATGAATAATCACTGCTGATAATCAGATCAAGAGTATTACTCCCTCTTGTTGCCTCTCGAACATGCTGCTGCTGTAGAAAACAGTCGTCCAATAAATCCAAAAAAAGTCTTGCTCTTGTGCGAGTGACCAACCCAAAAGTTCCCGTAAATATCTGGAAAGTTAAAATTCCCCATTATAAGACATTCTGATTTACTGGCCCACTCTATTTTTCAACACAATTGCTCATTATACTCATCAGATTCATTATGCCTATAACATACACACCTACTCTCATTTTTTCTTTCCCAATGCTTACGTCACAACAAACAGTCTCAACACGGCATTGTCCACCAAAATCAATTGGATGCACTTCCTTAGATTTTATGTTTCTTAACTAACAGCATAACCCCTCCTCCCTTCGTGTCCTGTCTATCCTTTCTGTACTATTGTACTCGCCAAATTTCAATTCTGCACTGCTTATATCTGTGTGACACCACATCTCTGATGTCCCAAGAATATCTGTCTTTGATATCTTGACTAGCACTTCAAGCTCATCAAATTTATTAACTATACTTCTAGCATTGGTGTATGTACATGCAAGTATACATGCACCTGTTTCTACTCTTAGTTACCCTAACACGGACCATGTATTTATTTATTCCACTATGACTCCCAACAGTCCTGGAAGTCTTGCTTTCCATGCTGCTGCTCATTCTAATAGAAGCAGTGCAAGAATCGATTTTGCCTCTGCCTGCGGCCACTGTTAACCTTTTAGTCTGTGTATCTCCCCAAGCCAGCAGTTTTCCGACCCACCTAACACTTCCTCGATAGTATCAGAAAATATTCTTGCACCCTTTCTATTTAAGTGTACCCCATCCAAATAGAAGCAGTCTCTCCTGTCAACAAGCATAGACCAGGCTGAAAAAAGTTCTACTCCTTGAGCCTTGCACAATCTCTCCAGAGCCGAACTGATCGACAAGGCTCTCATCATATACTCCATCCTATCGTGTCTGGGCAGAATTGCAGACACTTTCAAATTTAACCCTAACTCGCGACTTTTTTTCAACATTGAGCACAATATTCACGTGGTAGTCATTACTAAAATGACTAAGTCTATAAGAAAATGTTTACTAAATAAACTACAATATTTCGCAGCTGCCTCACAGTCTGTTCCGCTTTATAACAGTTGAACGAAGGATCCTAACAAAGGACAAAAGACAAAAGCCTCATCCAGTTAAGGCAGGAGAAGTGTATTTAACGTCATGGCCACCCCGAGCAAACTTTTATTATCGAGACCACTTAGCCCAAAATAATAATCATGGCGAATATTATTATTTTCCACAAATTTAAACCACCCAAATATATTTTAACCCATAGGTCATGAAAAGAATGTCTGTCTTGCAAGTCGAGATTTGTTTTTTTTTTTTATTTTTGTAATAGATGCGCGCAGTGTACCAGAACTTAAGATTACTCTTCGTGGTGTTTATTGATTCATGATTAGGAAGTGGTGGTTGTGCATTCACCACTTCTGGTCAAAGTGCACCATCTCACGAAGTTTATCGTGTATTATGGCAGTTGAATGTATGCGGGAGACCGATCTGCATGTTGCGCCAGCTGAAAACCTGGAATAATTCATGGGGAATCCAACTCCCTCCCCTCTTGGGATCTGCTAGCTGCAAACCCAACTCATGAGGCCTTCAAGAATACTTCCAGTTACTTCTCCAAACAAGTGACTAACCCACTATACTCTCACGGAAGAACTACTTCCGTGAGAGTATAGTGGCAAAGTGTAACTAATCGAATAAAAAAAAATCCGTCTTTAATTATTGGAAAACAAATTTAATTAGTGATGGTGGTGGAGGATCCTAAACAAGATGTCGTGTTTCAGTTTAACAAAAATTAAAACTGCGGAGTTCATACACAAAATAATATTTGAATGTTTGGACAAATAAGACGAATGCATCAGCACGAAAAACAAAAAAAAAAAAAAAAAAAAAATCGTGAATTAAGAATGTACAAAAGTTTAATAAAAGTGGCTGATCAATTTTTATTGCACAAAGTGATTGCAGTTCATTTCCTTTATAAGCCTAGTAGGGAAAGAAATAATAATTGGATTAAAATATTACTGATCAGAATGAACAAAACTAAAATCATTAATATTTTGTGGAAACGTTTGCCACGACATGCTTCTTGAATTTGAAAATGTTAGTTTTGCGCAAACTGACAAAGTAAAACACTTAAATAATATCGCTACGTTGTGACCAGATATGTAGAACATTGGTCTCCAAAGTGGGTTGTGCGATATAATCCTCAATAAAATCGTGAGAGCTGTTTTCCATACTGATATATAATCTAAATATAATACAGGCAACCCCCGTCAAACAAGATACTTCTGCAACACGATTTCGCATTAACACGATTGATAAATTGCGTCAATTCTCGCACAAACGGTACTTATATAACACGGTTTCGCTTTAATACGGTTAGAGAATTCCGGTAAACATAGCATAATAGGGTATTTTTCAGCTTTTATGCGGGGGAAACCCTGCTTTTATGTTGGATGTAATTTTTCAACATTTCCACTCTTTTTGAATACCCACTGTTAACTCGCTAGTCAAAAAAAAAAAAAAAAAAAAATTGAGAAATCCCAGTATTTTATTTTGTTGGAAAATCTAGATTTGAAAGTTTTATTACTACTGGAACCAGCCATCCAAAAGATTTGTCATCCAAACGTTGAAATTATTTTCCTACCGCCACAGTTGTACTGAGTTAATGCAACTTCTTTCATTCAGCCGTCAGATTAAGGCATTATATCCACCTTCAAAACTCATTACATCAGAAAATCGTTACAATTGATTTTGAAAAAAATTGATTACTAATCTATTGAAGTAATGGAGGCATGGAGACATTTCTCAGTTGTGGACTGTATCAGAGTCATGCTTTGTCGCTGAAATAAGTAAAATCGTCAATGTTAAATGCGTGTGGGAAAATGTATGGCCAGAGTCAGTCCATTCAGGAAATATCGTCGAACCGGCAGAAAACGGAATCGGTGCGATAGTAGAACTTGCTATAGTCGGTAGCAGCGGAAGGTTTTGATGATATGACCACTGAAGCTCTCGTGGGTAGCACTTAAGAGAATCGCTCTCCTCCCCACACCGAAGGGAAAAGACCTGAGTTCGAATAGTAGTAGCAGTAGTGGCATGTGATGCAAGAAAGAAAGTATATGAGTTTATGCAGCATCAGCCGAAAAAAAAATTTACAAAACAATTCTCTCTAAATGTTTGTCCAGTTCCACCTTAAATTTATTTAACCTATCAACTTCCATAACGACAGATGGAAGTTTGTTCCAGCAATTAACCACCCGCTGGCTAAAGGCAAATTTCCGAACATCTATTCTACATCTGTCTTTCCTTAATTTGAATTTATGTCCCCTTAGGTTCGTAATCTGAAGAAGTGGAAGAATCCAATCAGAATTTTAAGCGTGCTCAACCTATTCAAGGCCTTATATACCTCAATCAGATCACCTCACAGGTGCCTAGTCTCCAGCCGCTGCAATTTGCAGAACTTAAGCCTCTCTTGGTAAGAGGATCCCTTCATTCCCCTGACAAATCTTGTTGCCCTTCTCTGTACACGCTCAAGCAAATCTACATCCTTCCTAAAATGAGGCCTCCAGACCTGTACGCAGTACTCAAAGCGTGGCCTCACCATTGCCTTATACAGAGGGACAATCACTTCCTTTTCCCTGCGAGAAAAATTCCTATATATCATTGACAAAACCCCACGACCTGCCCTAGCAGCGTGTCTGCATTGCTCAGAAAACTTCATATCTGACTGCACAATTACTCCCAGGTCTTTTTCATTTTCTACCACCTTAAGTGTAGTACCACACAGTTGGTACGATTCTCTAGGGTTACTTCTACCCATATGCAGTACTTTGCATTTGTCAAGGTTAAACTTCAGTTGCCACTTCTCAGCCCATCTGCCCAAATTTTCTAGATCCTGTTGCAGTAGCACACTGTCATTAACAACCCTGCCAACCTTTGTATCATCTGCAAATTTCGACACTAAGCCTGATATATACCTTCATCAATATCATTGATAAATATACAAAACAACAGTGGAACCAACACCGAACCCTGTAGGACTCCAATAATAACATTAGTCCACGAAGAGCAGCACCCATTGATTACCACCCTCTGTCTTCTCCCACTCAACCATCCTTTTATCCATCGTAGCAATTTACCCTTAATACCATTCTGTTCCAATTTGTACAGTAATCTTCCATGCGCAACAGTGTCAAAAACTTTTCTGAAATCCAAGTATATGATATCAAAATTATTTTTTGCATCCAGTTCCTTTGTAACCACGTCATAATAACAAATCAAATTTGTCAGACAAGACTTTCCCTTAAAAAATCCATGCTGTGTCTGAATTATTTCTGCAGTCTTGTCTAGATGACACTGCAATGCATCGTTAACCAGTGACTCCATTATTTTACTCGGAACAGAAGTTAAACTAACTGGTCTGTAATTATTCCTGTCGCCCTTCGATCCCCTTTGTGAATTGGGGATGCATTTGCACATCTCCAGTCAGTGAGAACCTCCCCTGAGTCCAAGGATGCTCTCATAATTATGGCTAAGGGTTTGCTTACTTCCTTTGCCGCCTCCTTTAATATAACTGGATAGATCCCATCCACCCCAGGTGCCTTTCTTATATTTAACTTCAACAATGTCTCCTCCACTTTGCTCTCAGTTATTACAAAATCATTAAGCACCCTGCTACAATTTTTTAACCTTCTGGCATTTTCAAACTTTAATAACTCCTCACGTGTGAATGTAGATGCAAAATATTCAGTTTGTTTGCTCTCTGAGCAGGATCATTAACAGTCGAACCATCGATATCAAGTGGACCAATCAGATTCAACCCCTTCCTTTTGGAGTTTATATAAGTAAAGAAATCCTTGCTGTTTTTCTTAGCATACTTTGCCAAAGATGTCTCGTAATCTGCCTTCGCCTTCCTAACCACCTTTGTGACTTGATTACAGACTAGCTTATATCTACCATAGGTTTCTGTGTCACCTGATAATTTATATGCATCCCATGCATTTTTCTTTTCTGTCACCAGTCTCATTAGTTCGTTTGATAACCATTTAGGCCTAAACCTTGAAAAATATTTCTTAACAGGTATGAAACTTTTAGTAGCTTCCATTATTAATTCCTTGAATGCTTCCCACTTAGAATTTGCTGTTGGTAACATCATCAGTTGATCCCACTGTACAGAATTTATAAACTGTCTCAGACCAATGTACTCACCTTAACGGAAGCAATAACCCTTTCCTTTACCCCTGATGGTAATTATATCTTTAAGTAAATCTCACATCAGTACACTGTGATCACTACCGCCTTGTGGTTCCTTTATCTGCAAATTCCTGATACACGAATGATCACTGCTGATAATCAGATCAAGAGTATTACCCTCTCTGGTTGCCTCTCCAACATGCTGCTGCTGCAGAAAACAATCATCCAATAAATCCACAAAAGTCTTACTAGTGTGCGAGTGACCAATCCACAAGTTCCAGTCAATATCTGGGAAGTTAAAATCCCCCATTATAAGACATTCTGATTTACTAGCCCACTCTATGTCTCTGTACAATTGTTCATTGTACTCATTCGAGTCATTAGGCCTATAACACACTCCTACTCTTATTTTTGCTTTCGCAGTGCTTATGTCACACCAAACTGACTCAACAATGCACTGTTCATCTATATCAACTGGATGCACTTCTTTTGATTTTATGTTTTTCTTAATTAACAGCATAACACCTCCACCTTTCCTATCCTGTTTATCCTTTCTGTACACAATGTACTCCCTAAATTCCAATTCTGCATTCCTAATATCTGTGTGACACCACGTCTCTTATATCCCAACAATATCTGCCTTTGATGGATGAGGGGAGGAATTTTTTAGGTCTTTTTCACAACGTGGCTGAGTTAGTCGGGCTCGGACAGCATGGTTTTTTCTCCCGGAAACTCGGGTTTTTCGTCCAGCAAAACAGAAAATCGACCTCAGGACACATGAAATTTATAGACAATATACACAGAGTAACATGGCCTTAGTCGCCAATGCCCCTAAAAAAAAATAAAAAAGATATGATTACTGAAGACGTTCAAGAATTACGGGTAAAAAAAGAGGTTGACGAAGCGGATTTGGTGGAAATGGCATCGAAGATAAAACGAAATCAATTCAGAGGATGATAGCGTAGATGAAAATTCTAATATTCAAAATTTTACACGAAAAAGCATACGGGAAAGCATAAAGATAAAGTTAGCCGAGCAATTAGAATCTTATTTTTTAAATGCAGTTTCTTGAATGAAAGGAGCCCAAAGTTCAAAAGGGATCTTCAGAAATGCTAAGTTCCATACGATAAAATTCACAAAGATTTATCAAGCTTTAAATAAACAAATAAACCAAGATTATAGATTTTTTAAAAAGAGCAGAAGATACACGAAATCTAGAATGGTGTATTTTTGTTAACGAAATAGTGTATTTTTGTTAGTTTTTGGAACTAAACCCCGTTTTTTGTACTTTTTTTTTTTGGTCCCATATAACACGGTTTCGCACAACACATTTTATAGGAACCTAATTGCCGTGTCATACGAGGGTTGCCTGTATGTATACAGTAATCGACACAAGTAGCAATTAATCTTATTTTATAATAAAATACTTATATCTGTATTTTGTTACAAGTAGTTTCAGTTTTCGCAGGTTTTCTTCATTTGGCATACAATATTTAAGAACTCTATCGTACGTTATTATACAGATTCTCCATAAAGACCTTGTGCATTTTAAAACTGTAATGACTTAGGTTCTATATGAGATAAAAAATAAATAAAACCTGTAAAATGCATTGGAAAGATAATTTATTCTAGTTTATAGGGTATGTAATCATAAGATTATTAAGATTCAACTTCAAAAAATTTTTCACGAAAAAACATACAGGAAGGCATAAAGTTAGCAGAACAATTAGAATCTTATTTTTTAAATGCAGTTTCTTGAATGAAAGGAGCCCAAAGTTCAAAAGGGAGCTTCAAAAATGCTTTGTGAATTTCATCGTAATGCTTATGATGAAATTCACAAAGATTTATCAAACAAAAGCAAACAAACCCAGATTACTGATTTTTTAAAGAGAGTAGAAGCTACTCGAAATCTAGAATGGTGTATTGTATATTTTTGTTAACATTTTGTTAACTAAATAGTGTACTTTTGTTAGCTTTTGGAACGTAACCCCCCCCCCCTTTTTGTACTTTTTCTTAGTTCCGTATAACACGGTTTCGCACAACACGACATTTTATAGGAACCTAACTACCGTGTTATACGAGGGTTACTGTTGTACATTATATCTAGATATAATGCATACCATGTAAATTATTTATAAAAAAAAAACAAATAGTATTGCATTACATTTACTACACATGTTACGTTAATGATTTCTTATCTTTTTTACTTGAACTTCAATTTAATTTTGTTCAGTGTTTTTTTTTTATTTGTGATCTTTTAAAATTAAATGTGATTTTAGACTAACGCCTTTCGTCTAAATGATTTAGAAATTTAAAAAAATTAGACTTATATATACAGTATATATATATATATATTTTTTTTTTCTTCCGAGATGTGCGCTAGTCCTTTTAAGTAAAATAAGGGTGTGCAACCAAAAACGTTTGGGGACCAATGATGTAGAAGATTGTCTGAAATCCTGAGCTGGAACAAGGAGCAGTAGATATCAACCTGGATACAGGTTGAACCTATAATACAAGCACTGTATTACTTGTATTATAGACTCTACTTGTATTATTTACAACTTTGAAAACAAAATCCTCCATGACTTATCATTCTAGTACTGTTCATCCCATTGATTTTTCAGTTTCGACATGTACATAGTACTCCAATATTTGGCTGAGCAGTGTAGAAATAAATAACTAAATTAAAGTTTCGAATTGGACGTTAAAAATCAGCACAAGAAATAGGCAAGCTTTATCTAGATGATCTTTAAAACTCTCCGAGATGAGGGGAGAAAAGTGATAGGTCTCCATCTCCTTCCTCCATCTGTAATTACTCTTCTAGAAAGGAAACTCCAATAAACAGTTTAAAAAAAAAGAAAACTTCAGGATAGCCTCGGGTCGTATACATTGAGAGATAAGCAGTGCGTCGCCTTTATTCCACTCTCGATCCCAGTGTCGTTTACCGTGTTTATCTGGTGTAGATCATTCACAGCTCCGTAACGCAATCGTTCGATCTACGCCGGACACCTCCATAAACCGCTCCGTTCTGAGACCCTCCCAAACTCGCTGATGTGATAGACAGGGAGTTGAAGTGTCTTGCGATAATGGAGACAGGAAGAAAAGTGCAAGGGAGTCACCCCTTCCAGTAAATGCCTTAAGTGATAGTCTTTATGCTCTCTTTATTATTGAGTTAGCCGATGTAGGCTCTCGACCAGTCACTAATGGTGACAATCCGTCTCGGGTCCTGGATGAACCTCATTATTAGCTGCTCTTGGCCAACCACACTATTATTACATCATCTGCTTCCTTCCTGCTTGCAAGAAGACAGCAAGTTCAATCGCTACTCCCTCCTGTTACAACAAAGGAGCCCAATGAAAAATAGACTCAAAATGGAGCTAGCTTCCGGATTCGATTTCTTCCAAAAAAAAACCATACGTTAGGAAAAGTTCCGTGGTCGATAGGGGGTGTAGTAAAACATGACAGTGTATTAATCCAAACAGAGATATTTATATGCTTTTGGGAGCAAAGCTTTCCATCAAAGCGCCACCTGGATTTAGAATGCAGCACACTTTAGGGGTGAAAGAATTGTCTTTTGACTTGGTTTCGTTTGTTATTTGGTTTTTATGACCATTAGCAACTAAGGCCATATTGCTCCGTTTGACTTGGTCTGTTTCATGTTAGTTTGCACTGTTCTAATCAGTAAATTTACCTTTATTTTGCTTTTGGAATAATACCAAAGCATTTGGTATTATTCCAAATGCTTTGGTATTATTGCAATATTTTAAATATGCCCTCAGGTAGCAGCACAAAAGTTTAGGCACGAAACAAACTATTTGAAATTTAAATTTCAACTCTGCCAGTCATGATTGCCCTAAGATGCAACTGAGGAGGCACACCTGCTGCAGAAGGTCACACAGGTAGACACGAAGGGAGGTGGAAACAGCAGGCAGACTACATCACGTGTTCTACGTAGCCTTCTAGGAGTTAGTTCGTGTAATGATGATATTTTAACCTCGACCACGCAATGCAGACGATACACTGTACTTATAAATACGGTACATGCTTGTTTGATTCACTAATTACTCCATTGCTGGCGTTGTGTTTGCTAACGGGTATTCTAGTGACATATTCCGTTTTCTTACGAGGTGAGAAAGTACTTAAATCAGCATCAACTCCTCATTAGAGTGCAATTTGCATTACAATTGTGTACGAACTATTCGTTGTTGTGGCTAAACCCTGACTAGCAATGAACATAGCACTTCCTTAAAATTACCACTGCGTGCGCCTTCTTTTTTCATTCGCAAGAGATTTTAATTGATCACGTACGCTTAGAACGGCGCCTGCAGGAGACAAAACAGATATTACTTTTAATGTTGCACAGCAACGAAAGGGAAATAGGTCCAGAGGCACGTGACAGAACACCCCCAGGTAGGTGGGGGGGAGTGTAACAAAGCCTCGAAACAACAAATCGCAATCAACATCCCGCTGGGTAATTTGCTACTTTTCAGCACGATCGTAATGAGATTACTTTAAGGTTAATACTAACCCCAGATAAATGATTACACCAGAACACGTGTCTGTGATAACAAAAGCATCTATTGTGGTGCACGGATTGACATATTAAAAGAATCTAGTGAATGAATCTCTCCATATCTTCTTCCACCTCTATTAATTAATAAGCTATTTGCAGACTTCAGCACTGAAAGTAAATTGAAAGTGAAGAGTGCTGTCTGTGAGTTCACTGTCGCTCTACCTCATTGCTCCATTGCTTTATGGAGAAATGAGGGCCAAGGCATTTTTCCCCCCTTGTTTGTCTTTCAATAACAATCCACGTCCATGACAAATCCACAAATTAAAGGCTTGTTTTCCCAAGTCTTCAATGATCTCCAATTAAGAAGATTAAAATCGGCCACTTCCCTCCTGTGGGAGTAGTCAGTGAAAAAGGGTAGGCCTCTCCCTTATTACAACCGAAATTAAAAGAAATCTGTAGCGTCTGAGTAGTACGTCTTTTTCCTTGAAACTAGTACTGCAAGATTTTGATTGCAGTTATACCACATGGGAGTTGTATTTTCACTTCAAAGCACATTTAGTGATGGAAAGTAATGCCTCCAGACCAACGTACTATTCAACAGCCAGGGTTGCAGGTTCCCTTCCCCATTGGAAACCACTGGGAATGTTAATGAAGGCTGAAACACTACCTAGTTGCCATTTCCTAATTTCTGAGGTGGTCCCCACTAGGTTTTAAACGGTCTCGTGTTTCTGTCTCTTTTCACATTTCCCCTTTCTTTTCAGTTTCAAGAAATCAAACCAATCTCCAGAGTATTAAAATCTTCTAAAGGTGGAAGATTGCGGTCAACTGTTTTTCTATAGACAAAACTAGAGGTGGCTCGTAACCAGGGCAACGCTAATCACACGCGGCGATTGAGAATGAACAGAGAAATGAGAGCTTTTCTTCTGAAGATCTAAACCGTCATCCCCCCCCCTTCCTTGACTCAGGTATACACTGAGATAAGTATTAGCTCATCTCACCGAAACGAAAGTGTTCCTCTAAGAAGAGAAAGATCTTATTTAAAATATAAATACGTTCTCCTCAATTAAATGGTTTTGCTTGAAAGCACCTAACTTTTAACAAAAGATGCCACACTGAATTCTGGGGCTAACAACGATGGCACGTCATCTAGAAGAGAAAACGAGAGTTGATGGTCATTATACCGAATATATCAATTATGTTATGTCACTATCACTAATTAAAAAGCCGTGTGGAGTTCCCCAGCTGTCTTAATCACATCATTTCATAATTTCTGTGAAATAGTTTTTTTTTTTTTTCTCTTTGATTTCTTCACACACCTTGCTTTAACTATAATGGAAACAATGAAGTGCAAAGTTCATGTTTAGAAAAGCTAATTAAATTCGGAGATGGAGATCTTGCTGCGGAATTTCAATCAAGAGAACAGACTGCAATAAAATAAAACAGTAGACAGAAACGCCTTTAACGAAACACTGTATCCGCTTGAAATCAGAAATCAAGCTGACAAAGTTTCGGTGAGGGGGAGAGGATTTAGGAAATACATGACAGCCACAAATATATTATTTATTTATTCAGTTGATTGCAAGTTACAATTGTACAATTGATTGTGCCGAAATTTACCTTTAGTCAGGGGGTGGTTGATAGTTGGAACAAACTTCCATCTGTTGTTATTTTTTTATTTTTTTTTTTTTTTTTTTTTTAAGGAGCATTAGCAACTAAGGCCATATTGCTCCGGGATATGATGTGGTCATTCCTTGACCTTTCCACATCCTCCGTATTTGGTGGTGACGGGCTCGAACCATCTGTTGTAGTGGAGATTAACAACTTAAATAAGTTCAATGCAGAACTAGACAACCATTTTGTGTGAATGGATGGGTGAAATGAGAAGGTTTTTTTTTTTTTTTTTTTTGCTGATGTTTTATAATTAAAGTGACCAGATCCTTAGTATTCCAATGCGGGACATCTGAGAGTATTTACACTCCCCTAGAAACAATATACACAGATTTTTTAAATTTATTTTTTTTTATTTATAAAAAATATTCACATACAAAACATAAATTAAATACATATACTTGTTTCAACTAAACTTACAAAATAAAATATCACACTTCTTAAAAAAAAAAAAAAAAAAAATTTTTTTTTTTTTTTTCACAGAAACGCTGAAATTCGGTAAGGTACCCCTCATAGGTTGGACATACTTGTGTAATCGAGACAAATGCTAACTAGTGTGATTTTATCTTGTAGAGAATCTGTCTTCGTTTTGAATTTAAAACGATGTTTGACCAAATAAAAATATGATAATAAATACAATGTATAGGATATTAAGAAATATTAAAATTAAATAGGAGTATTACATTTTAAGTCAGGAACGGTAACCCTCTTGTTACGCTGCATGATAACAGAAGGTTGCGTGAAGAACGTGAACTGAGAAAAATAGTTAATAGTTGTTATTAAAAGGGGGGAAAAAGAACACTTATTAGAGGGATCATGCTTTTAATCGACTTTCATTTTTGTTTAGTGAAAAAAGGTTGTTTTTTTTCTGTGAAATAATACTAATAAAAAATGGACTTCTTTTAACAATAAAACAGGAAAAATTAATAAATAATATAATTAAATATATTTTTCCGCAAGTGAATTTTTCTTAATATTATCATTTTTGCTTGAGCGTGTACAGAGAAGGGCAACAAGATTGGTGAGGGGAATGAAGGGATCCTCTTACCAAGAGAGACTTAAGTTCTGCAAATTGATTTCTTCGTAAAATTCTTCACAAGAATTAGCAAAATTGTACTTAACTTGTAGTATTGCTTTCAGCGTTTCTACGGTCAGCTGTTTTTGTTTACGTCCACAGCTTATTTACTATCGAAAAAACTCTTTCCGTTGTACTATTGGTTCCAGGCAAACATAATACAAATGATTTGCATTATGTTTGCCATTAAGTACGGAGGCTACATGTCCAATCCGGGACATTTTCAGGGACAGTTTGCAATGCGGGGCAAACGACTGAAATCCGGGACTGTCCAGCATAAACCGGGACGTCTGGTCACTTTATATATAATGCAAGAAAGCTTCCTTTCTTGCATTATATGCCTCTTCTAATGCTAATGCAATGCTGAACATATCTTGCTCATAAATTCGTTTTGTGAATGGGCTTTTAATACAGCTTATTTATCCCTGCTATGTAGTTATAATTATATTATCGTAAATATTTTTTGCACATTTTTTTTTTTTTTTTTCACTACCATTAACTCTACTCTACTCTACCTATGTATTTAATTTCATTTTTATTTCTCACCCAACTAAATTTACTTTTGCACTATGTACAGCAGCGGACAAAAAAAAACTGCATCACTTGTGAATTTTTCAAATAATGTTTTGCGCTACATTGTGGGTTGCAGAAATGGTCGAAATGCATTTGTTAGATGGTAATGCATATGTTAGATGGTTTGATATCTTCGACAACAGTGAAATTATAGTAATCTTATAATACCGTGATAAATCTGACTAAAAAATGAATAGCAAATGCTAAAAAAACGGTACTCACCTTGTATAAATCTGCAATAAATTTATTGGTAGATTGTGGCTAAATTTAGGTTGGAAGAAGCATTAAAAAGAACTAAGGCGGAGAATGCGGTGAAAATATTTTAAACAGATTTTAAAATGAGCGCAAGGAAGTAGAAGTGCAGATCTCCAATCCTTGGTTGTCATAAAGAGGTTAAAGGACGCGAATGAAAAAATGAAAAAAAAAGAGAAGACCTTTTTTTCATTTTTTTATGACAACCAAGGATTGGAGATCTGCACTTCTACTTCCTTGCGCTCATTTTAAAATCTGTTTAAAATATTTTCACCCCATTAGTTCTTTTTAATACTTCTTCCAACCTAAATTTAGGCACAATCTACCAATAAATTTATTGCAGATTTATACAAGGTGAGTACCGTTTTTTAAGCATTTGCAATTCATTTTTTAGTCATAATACCTTCTCAAAGGGTAAAATGCGTAATTAATGGAAATATGAGAAATCATGCAAATGGAAATCATGACAACCAAACATACATTTTATTGCATTTACGTGTACAAACTGAAATGACAAGTTAACGTAATAGTTATTAGCATTAGTAGAGGCATACGGTGCAAGAAAGCAAGTTTATGCAGCATCAGCCAAAGAAAAGAAAAAAAAAAAAAAACCTCCCATTTCACCCCTCCATTCGTTCCAAATGCCTGCCCAGCTCAGCCTTAAAATTATTTAGGCTATCAACTTCCACAACAAAAGATGGAAGTCTGTTCCACCAATCAACTACCTACCCGCTAGTTAAAGGCAAATTTCCGCACATCTATTCTACAACTGTCTTTCCTCAATTTGAATCTGTGCAAGAGGAAGAATTCAGCATTAGCATTAGTAGAGGCATTTGATGCAAGAAAGCAAGCTTATGCAGCATCAGCCAAAAAAAAAAAAAAAAAAAAAAAACCCACTTCCACTTCACCCCTCTGTTCGTTCAAAATACCTGTCCAGCTGAGCCTTAAACTTATTTAGGCTATCAACCTCCAACACAAGGGATGGGAGTCTGTTCCACCAACCAACCACCCGCTGGCTAAAGGCAAATTTCCACACGTCTATCCTACATCTGTCTTTCCTCAATTTGAATTTATGCCCTCTCAGGTGATTTTTCTGAGCTAGAGGAAGAATCCCATCAGCATTGAGCATGCTTAAACCATTCAAGGCTTTATACACCTCTATCAGATCACCTCGGTGGTGCCTAGTCTCCAGACACTGTAATTTGCAAAACTTAAGCCTTTCTTCGTAAGAGCACCCCTTTGTTCCATTCACTAATCTTGTTGCCCTTCTCTGTACTCGTTCCAGCAGCTCTACATCCTTCTTGAAATGAGGCCTCCAGACCTGTATACAGTACTCTAGGTGTGGCCTGACCATTGCCTTATACAATGGAATAATCACCTCCTTATCCCTGCTGGAAAAATTCCTGTATATCATTGACAATACTCCATGAGCTACTCTTGCAGCCCGTCTGCACTGCTCAGAGAACTTCATATCTGCCTGCACAATCACCCCCAAGTCCCTTTCATTCTCTACCTCTGTCAGTGTAGTACCACAGAGTTGATACGTTGCTCTGGGGTTGCTGTTTCCCATGTGTAGTACTTTACATTTGTCAATGTTAAACTTCATTTGCCACCTCTCAGCCCATCTGCTCAACCTTTCCAGATCCTGTTGCAGCAGCATAGTGTCAGTAGTGTCCTTGACAACCCTGCCAACCTTTGTATCATCTGCAAACTTGGACATTAAGCTTGATATACCATCATCAATATCATTTATAAATACAGAAAACAATAATGGACCCAACACTGAGCCCTGAGGGACTCCACTAATAACATTAGTCCACGATGAGCAGTGTCCATTAATTACCACTCTCTGTCTTCTCACCCTCAACCACCCCTTTATCCATAGCAGCAACTTGCCTCCAATGCCACACTGCTCCAATTTGTGTAGCAGTCTTCCATGTGCAACAGTATCAAAAGCCTTTCTAAGATCCAAGTATATAATATCAAAGATATTCCCTGCATCCAGTTCTTTTGTGACTGCATCATAGTATCCAATCAAGTTGGTCAGGCAAGACTTCCCCTTAACAAAACCATGCTGTGTCTGAGCTATAACTGAAGTCTTGTCTAAATGATCCTGCAGTGCTTCTTTAACCAGTGCCTCCATTAATTTTCCTGGAACAGAAGTTAAGTTCACAGGTCTATAGTTACTTGTGTCAGCCTTTGATCTTCCTTTGTGAATTGGGGTCACATTTGCACATTTCCAGTCTATGGGTACCTCCCCTGAGTCCAAGGAAGCTCTCATAATTATGGCTAAGGGTTTGCTTACTTCCTTTGCTGCCTCCTTTAATATAACTGGATAGATCCCATCCACCCCGGGTGCCTTTCTTGTGTTTATCTTCAACAGTTTCTCCTCCACTTTACTCCCAGTTATTTCAAGATTCTGTAGCTTACTGCTAGAGTTGAATACACCTCTGGCATTCCCCTTGCTGAATACTCCTCATGTGTGAATGTCGATGTAAAATATTCATTTAGTTTGTTAGCTACCTGAGCAGGATCATCAACAGTTGACCCATCAATATCAAGTGGACCAATCTGATTCATCCCCTTCCTTCTAGAGTTTACATAAGTAAAGAACTCTTTGCTGTTTTTCTTTGCTTCCCTAGCCAAAGATTTCTCGTAATCTGCCTTCGCCTGCCTAACCTCCTTTGTAACTTGGTTGCATATCAACTTGTATCTATCATAGGCTTCTGTGTCATGTGTTAATTTGTAAGTATCCCATGCATTTTTCTTCTCTGCCATATGCCTCATTAGTTCATCTGACATCCATTTTGGCCTAAACCTTGAACAATATTTCTTAGTTGGTATGTAAAGCCTAGTAGCTTCCAAGATAAGTTCTTTGAATGCTTCCCATTTTGAATTTGCTGTTGGTAACATCATCAGTTGGTCCCACTGTATAGAATTTAAATACTGTCTCAGTCCATCGTAGTCGCCTTTACGAAAGCAATAACCCTTCCCTTTACCCCTGATGGTAGTTACCTCTTTGAGTAAATCCCACTTCAGCACACTGTGATCACTGCCACCTAGTGGTTCATTTATCTGCAGATTCTTAATGCATGAAGAATCACTGCTGATAATCAAATCAAGAGTATTACTCCCTCTTGTTGCCTCCCGAACATGCTGATGTAGAAAACAATCATCCAATAAATCCACAAAAGCCCTGCTAGTGTGTGAGTAACCAGCCCCCAAATTCCAGTCAATATCTGGGAAGTTAAAATCTCCCATTATAAGACTCTCTGATTTACTGGCCCACTCTATTTCCCTGTACAGTTCCTTATTATACTCATCAGAGTCATTAGGCCTATAGCACACTCCTACTCTCAATTTTGATCTCCCAATGCTTATGTCACACCAAACTGACTCAACACTGCACTGTCCAGCGATGTCGACTGGCTTCACTTCCTTGGTTTTTCTGTTTCTTAACTAATAGCATAACCCCTCATCCCCTCCTGTCCTGTCTATCCTTTCTGTAAACGTTGTACTCCCCAAATTGCAGTTCTGCATCCCTTATATCTGTGTGACACCACGTCTCTGATATCCCAACAATATCTGCCTTTGATGTTTTGAGCAATACTTCAAATTCATCAAATTTATTTACTAAACTCCTAGCATTGGTGTACACGCAAGTATACCTGCACCTGTTTCTATTCTTAGCTACCCTAACACATGTAGGTTGAACATGTACCTCGAAAAGTCATCACACTCCTCCAAACTGCATACAACGGTTTAACCAGCCAGGTGCGCATCCAGAACGATTTATCAGAGGAATTTACCATCCAAACTGGAGTCCGCCAAGGGGATGTAGCCTCCCCGTTGCTTTTCAACATCGTGGTTGACGCCATTATGAGGCAAGCATTCAGAAACAGACAGGGCATACAATATGACAAGGATCACTATGTGACTGACCTGATGTTTGCTGATGATAGTGCTATCCTTGCCGGTAACGACGCTGAAGCCACGGACATCCTCTACGACATTGCCCGCATTGCCCGGCCATACGGTTTGAAGATCAATGCTGGTAAGACAAAGGCCCTGACAACAGATGGGTCGCAAGCCACCATCTATCTCGAAGGCGTCCAGATCGAGCAAGTGCAGGACTTTAAATACCTTGGGTCGCTGGTCCAGGAGAAGAAAGTTGCATCCACCATGGAAATCCAAAGCAGAATTGGACAGGCGGCCACTGCGTTCGCCTCGCTCAAATGGTGTCTGTGGAAGAGGACCAACATTTCCACAAAGACTAAAATCCGACTCTTCCGGACTTTGATCCTGCCCATTCTTCTTTACGGATCGGAAACATGGATTTGTCTCAAGTTAGATTTGAACAAACTTGAGGTATTCCAAATGCGATGCCTGCGGCAGATCTTGGGCATCTCTCTTCGCGACCGCATCACTAATGATACCATCCGCGCCAGATGCCAACAGCAACCAACCATTGCCGACCAAATCCAGAAGCGAAGGCTCAGATGGTTTGGCCACGTATGTAGAATGGGCACGAACAGAATACCATCCACACTCCTTTGGAGACAACGACCCACCCAATGGAGAATCCAACGGACCGCGCCTAGGAAAACGTGGGCCAAGCAAGTGGAAGATGACTTGAAGAGCCGACGTCTCGACCTTAACCAGGCCAGGACTGAAGCCATGGATCGTAAGGTATGGAAGAACATCACAGAGCAAGTCCGAAACCCTGCGGCACCTACAGCAGCATACTGGTTGCGTGGCCAACCGCCTCCCCCAGCTGCCAGCTAAGGACCAAAGAAGAAGAAGAAGACCCTAACACAACCCATGTGTTTACTTGTACCGCAATGGCTCCCAGAAGTCTCTGAAATACCATGCATCTTGTTTTTCAGGCTTCTGCTCATTCTAATAGAAGCAGTGCAAGAATCTCTTTCACCTCTGCCAGTGGCTACTGTCAATCTATTGGTCTTTGTCTCCCCCCAAGCTAGCAGTTTTCCGACCCACCTAACACTGCCTCGATAGCATCAGCAAATATTCTTGCACCCTTTCTATTTAAGTGTATCCCATCCCTGTAGAAACAATCCTTGCACCCTTTCTATTTAAGTGTATCCCATCCCTGTAGAAACAATCTCTCCTGTTAACAAGTACAGTCCAGGCTGAAAAAAATTCTACCCCTTGAGCCTTGCACAATCTTTCCAGGGCCGAATTGATCGACAAGGCTCTCATCATATACTCCCTCCTATCGTGTCTGGGCAGAATTGCAGACACTTTCAAATTCAACCGTAATTCTCGGCTTTTGTTCAACAGTGACCTGTACTTGTTAAGTAATTCTGCCGGTCTCCTACTCTTAATATCATTAGTGCCAACGTGTACAACTATATCACCTTTTGTGCCCTTAAAAGATGATATTCGCTCTACAACGTCATTCAGCTTGCTCAACCCATTCAAGGCATTTCAAGGCTTTATACACATCAAAGTAATTTACAGTTATGTATTGTAAATCAGCAAAATAACTCCTCGGGATTTTGTTATTCCTCCTCGAGCTGCAATTACAGCCTTGCAACGATCTGACATAGAGTTAATCAGCTTCTCTGGATATACGGCTGCCCAATTTCATAGTACCACACCCTTACAATTCTCTCCTGCAGCTGATCTTACTTGTTGGCTTCTGAGAAATTTTATAAGACATTATGTACCAGCAATTTTCAATAGGGTTAAAATCTGCACTGTTGCCGGGCCAGGCCAACACTGTAATGAGCTATGCATTTCTGAGCTATGACTGCACCTTAAGGGAGAAAAACGAGGGAAAATATTGGTTTTAAGCCTTGTGAGACAAGAAGACAAACTCATTAAATCTAAATAACATAAAACTTACCAATTTTGCTGTGTGGCAAGGTGCTGAGTCCTGTTGAAAAATGCCGTTTTGGACGTCTGTGTGTGATCCCTAATAACGGGTTCCAGGCACTCCTCCAAGATATCAGTTTAGGTTTCTGCATTCACCGTTCCGTTAATACACTTAATTCGCCCCACCCCTTTGCTTGTTATGCATCACCAGACCATCTGACCGGCGGGGAACTTTACAGTCGGTGTTATGCAGTAAGGATGGTATACCTCTGATTTTCGACTTCTGACATATCGCTTCCCATCCGAGACATGCAGGACCAAAACCGCAAGATCCTGGTTCTCTCTCAGCCTTGAAACGTCCTTCTTGGTGACCGGCCACGGCTCCCTGAATGAAAAGCTGTACCAACTGGGGCTTCTCGCTACCAACCTATGCTTTTATGGAGGCAAGGAAAACTGGTACCACCTCCTTTATGACTGTGACTTGTACAAGGATCTCAGAGATCAACTTCGGAGAGACATTCTGAACTTCTCCCCAACCAATGTGGATCAACTAATCCAGACTCCAGACAATCTTTCCTCCCTGCAGGCCTTTGCATCCGGCATTTTTACCAGGCGAAAGACCATGTATGCCAATGCCAACCAAAACCAGACAAACAATTCTACAGCCTAGATTTCACACTTGTGAAGGGGAAGGCTAAATTCAAATTTTTATTTATTTTTATTTTTATTATTTTTATTTTTATTTTATTATTAATATAATTATTATCGTTTTTTTTTCTCAATTTGCCACACTATCAATTTTTATTTCTCATACATAAATATATCACTTTATTATTATAATATATTGCAATGTATTACCTTTATTATAATATATTACCTGCACGCACCACTAGCTTTTTTATTATTTTTTTATTTTTTATTTTTTTTTTTTTATAACCTGCACCACGGGTAGGTTTTTTTTTTCTTCTTTCTCCTCTCTTGCCTCTGGAATGGGCCCCCAGAGGTTCCTGGCCTGCCTGCTGACAACACCAGGTGGGTCAGAGTCTCTTTAGAGACGGTACGTGTTTTATTGGGACTAGCCCACCTTCCCGTGGTGTGGACGAGTACCCAGAATCATTTGTCCAGGTGACTGATGCTTCTGGGTAGCGAAGCGGCCAGAACAGAACAACAGAACACACACATAATACACACAAACCGACGTCACACACATCTGGCCCAATTGTAGTGATACTGTTCTTCACAGAGATACGAGGCGGAGTTGAACAAACGTTCTAGGTGCCGCCCTTACATATACACATGTCCACATGTGTCCACATGCAGGTTGAATGTCGATTCGTCAGAAAAGATGACGGTATCCCATTCATCTTTTGTCCATGAAACATGCGTTTTAGCCCAAGCAAATCGCTTCTTCCTCATTTGTTGGGTCAACAAAGGCTTCTTCTTTGGCCGATAAGCATGCATATCACATTCCGAAAGCTGTCTTTAAATAGTTCGTGCACTTATTTCAACACCAGAGGCCATCTCAAAATCAAGTTTTAGATCAGGAGCACTACCATGGCGATTAAGAAGGCACAGTCGTTTCAAATATCGATCTTGGGAAGGTGTAATCACTCTCTTACGGCCTGATCCAGGTCTTCTCTTCACGTCACCGGTTTCACTCTTTAATTTTAGACCAGGGATACTGTTGACTGGTAGCAGCCTATTTTATCAGCGATAGCACGCGTAGAAAGCCCTTCCTGGGACACAGCAACAATTGCACTTTTTTTTTTTTTTTGGTGTCAACTAAACATATGGCGCCATGCTTACACTTCCGCAAAACAGGATACTAATGTACCCTTCCAACGCCGTATTTATAGAAACGGCTGATGCAATACCTTGCAATTATAGTCTGATGCAATAGAAGCGTTATCTGACGCAATACCTCTGCTTTGCAACAAACAAAATGACTAATCAAACAATATCTTATACGTTTCACTACAAACGTTACTTTTTACTGTTTTTAAGTTGATACAGTTTTTAGTCCGCCACTGTATATCTCTAAAGATATATATATATTACTACGTCATGTAGTAATATACACCGATGAGTCAAAACATTATAACCATCTACCTAATATGATGTTGGTGCTCCACGTGCAACAAAAACAGCTCGTACCCGGCGAGGCATGGACGCTACAAGATTTATAAATTTGTTTTGTGGTATCTGGTACCAACACGTAACCAGCAGATCCTTTAACTCCTGTAAGGTTATTGGTTGAGACGCCGTAGATCGGAGTTGCTGTTCCAACACAAATCACAGATGCTCGATGGGATTGATGTCTGGGGAATTTGGAGGCCAGGGCAATACCTGGAAATCTTCCTCATGTTCCGCGAACCAGTGTCAAACAATCCGGGCAGCATGGCAAGGCGCATTATCCTGCTGAGAGACGGCACCGCCAGAGGGGAAACCCGTTACCATGAAACGGTGTACCTGGTCAGCAATGATGTTTAGGTAAAGTGTATTTAGTGTCAAGCGACACCAGGGATTCCCCCCATCTCCGCGCGGCTTTCGTTGTGGATGTACCAGTTCGCTGGAAATGCCAGAGATTTAAAGGAGTATGTATATTGTACATGTGTAGTGTCGGGTACCTTGTTCTTCTGGTCATTTAGCCGCTGGACCCCTGCTGAGGCCCAACATTGCCCCACTTTCAACCCGTGGAGGCAGACCAGGAACCCAGTAAACTTAGATTTACTCTGGCAGGTCCTGCCACTTAATTTCCTGAGATTTCGGCGGCTAGGACCTAAAAAAAGAGGCATTGACATAGGGGTGATGTCGCTTGAATTTGTAAGACCGAAATATGGGTAAAAGGTAATTTTGACATGTTTAAATTTTTTGGTGCATGGGTTTTCACTAGCGTAAAGATAAGAGGGGGGAAAGACTGAAGGGAGAAGATAGAAATATGGGGCCGATAGGGTCGGTATTCCCAGATATCAGTGGGGCATGCTCATGCCCCACCAGAGAGGAAACGTGTGGATGGCGGGAGGGGAGGGAACGGGAGATCGTCCCCTCCCCGAAGGAAGTAGGATTTAAAGATGAAGGTGGATTAGGATGTCCTCTTCAGGTCGCCACATGGCCGTCGGCAGCTGCCCTAAGCTTGGTCTCGTCATTATTTTCAGTTTTCACTCATGGGGTTTCAGTTTTCACTCATACAAGCTCCGACCATGTATTTCCTTTCAGCACTCTGGATCAGAAATCCAGTAGTGGAGTTTTGGGAAGCGGTCCCGTCCGGCTATAATAATCACACCCAAGTGCCTTACAGTTTCGGTTGTTGGTAGGTGTTGTTGTATGTGGGATTCATCCTATTTTCTTGGATTTGCAGGCAGAAAGGCTTGACTTTTCCTACATTTGTAAGCTGTTTCTTTTGTCAGTTCGTGATCGCAATCAGGATTCTTCTTCTAGTGAAGAGTTCCTGAGCAAAAGTGGTAAAGGCCAGGTAATCCTCTCCTGTCCAGAAGGTGGCGTTCCTGATCTTTTGGGATATAAGTCACTCTCATTATCAGTATTCCTCGCAGGTCATCATACTGTGTACACTGATGCATAAGGTGTGTCCAAGTTTCTCTTTTCCCGCAGCAACAGAATGAGTTTGGAAGTATTCCAAGGGTGGTAAGTTTGTCACTGAAGAGACCATGCCCCATGAGCAAGTATATGGATCGGAGTCCCGGGTTGAACTAGGGTGGTGATTTTGGATACACTCTGTCGATTGTAGGGATGAATTTTCTTGTGATATCCCCTTTTGTGGAGGTAGTCCATCGATTTTGCCATTCCCGTCTTAGGTGGATCACGAGGCATGTTTTTTCTGTCTTCATGTTGTTCGTCTGTTCTGCAGTATATCCCAGGAAGGCGATGGTGATTCTCCGCTTATGGTAGTAGTGGAGCCCATGTCTGATGATCTGCACATTCAAAGGAAGAGTCCCCGCCAGCACTTGGAGTGCCTCAATGCTGACCATGCTACATGCTATCGTTATTGTTAAGAGGATTGTTCGGTGGTTGTTGTTGTTGTTATTTGGTTTTTCGGAGCATTAGCAACTAAGGCTATATTGCTCCGGGGATATGCGGTGGCCATTTGCTGACCTTTCCGCATCCTCCGTATTTGATGGTGACGGGCTCGAACCCCGGTCTAATCAAGAAGCGTGTGCTACGCACTGCTGCTCCTTCCCACCTGGCTACGGAGGCGCCTTGTTCGGTGGATTGAGTCAATTGTTCTCTTGTTTGCAGCAATCCTAGTCCTGTGGTACCAGACAGCGGCCGAGATTGTGACCGCAGGGATGAATATGGTTTTGTAATACAGCGAGAGTGTTCACTTTTTTAATCCCCAGTCCTTCCGTGTGATCATTGCAGAAAATCTCCTGATTTTGTTCCAAAGTTGTTGTAGATGGGGGGCGGAAGGTAAGTTTTCTGTCATTTCAGTGTCTAATTTGAATGTAGTTCCATTTACTTTCATTTGTGGTAGCCTTCTGTGATCCAGGGAGCCTTTTAGCAGGATAGACGTGGTTTTGTCTGAAGATATTTGGAGGTAATTGTCTTCAGCCCACCTTTACAGGAAGGTCAGGGCATTATTAGCGCGCGTCTCGAGTTGGGCTCTTGAGTCACAAGCAACTAGCAAGACAAGATCATCCGCGAAGGCTGGGTATGAACTTTCCAAAGGTCAGTATGCAGGAGTTCATCCAGGACGATATTCCATAGTTGCAGACCTAAAACGGATCCCTGTGGGCATCTTCTGTAGACTCTTCTTGTGATTTTCTGGTATGTTGCGACTTCAATTTTTCGATCTGAGAGGTATGTCTTTATATTATTGTGTAGGTTAGCCGGTATCTGTGTGCGGCAAAGCCTTGCCAGGGAATCGAATGCCCCAGCAAAGTCTACGGCGATGATGAGGAAGTACTTGCTTTGACAGTCGTTTGCCGATATCAGGAGGCTCCTCGTGGCGTCAACAGCAGAGTAGCCTGGATTGAAGCCGTATTGGTTTTCTGCATCCAGATTTCCTGCCAAGTAGTGTTGTCGTATTCTGCTATGCAAGTGTCTTTCATAGAGCTTGCTTAAGACCGTTAAGAGGGCTATGGGTCGGTATGACGTCGTAGTTCTGGCTTCTTACTCGGATTTTTAAGTATCAATTTTACGTCTGCTATCCTCCAATCCTTGGGGAATACCCTAGTTTTAAGCATTGATTGTACAAGTGTAGCAAAAGATTTGGTTGGAGCCAGGCTACCCGCTTAATAATCTCGGGCTCCAGCATATCCTTCCCCGGACATTGTTTATTTCTTATCAGCTCTGCTGCTCCTTGCAGCTCATCCAATGTGAACGACTGTTCTTGGGTTTCGGTTTCATAGTCTTCATTTTGCCGACAGAGCCTCTGCTGGTGTTCGGTGAGTGGCAGTGCCATTTGTTTGAATACAGTGTCGAGAATGTTATTAATTGACTGTTCCCACCTTGTTGTCATTGGGTGTTGTGGGGTTTTGTTAGTAGTGAGACTTCTCCGCTAGAGAGTTTTGTAGGTGGCAACTTTATAAAACATCCCTCAGGGGTGAGGTCGAAACTAGCTGCTCCCAGGCTTTCTTTTTACTTTTCTTAGATTTGTGTAACAGTTTCTTGCTGCTTTGTACCGCTGTCTCATCTCTTCCACTTCGTGCTGGCCAAGTTCTGCGGGCACATTGGAATTCCTTTCTTCTTTTAGCAGTTTCTTTTCTTAGTGCTTCTATCTCTCGGCTCCACCACAGCACTGTGCCGGGAATGAGGTTTTTCGGCCCGATTGCGGCTCCAGCTATGTTCGTTATCATCTCAGTAACATTCCGTTGTAAGCATCTGGAACAGTTTCGTTTTCCATTTGCTGTTGTTTGCTTCTTACAGTAGTCTAAGAAGTTAGCAAAGGCTTCCCAATCTGCTTTTGTGAGGGCGTACCTGTTTTCAATTTGTCTCACAATCAGAGTCCTGATCAGTGTCCTTGCGATTTTGAACGAGATGACCCTATGGTCAGATGTAGTCCATGAGTTTTCAACCATCCAGTCAATGATGTGTGCAGCCATGTTGGAGGTGGCGGGTGAGACATGAATTGTTGCCTACCTTAGGGTGTTGCAAAATGTTGGCAATTGTTTCCACAGGTTTAAGATTGCGAGTCGCATACCAGCTATGTATTGTCAAGAACTTCGCCGTTGTGCGTCCCTCTTCTACTCTGCATGGTGCTATACTATGCAGGTGAGCGACAGTTCACGTTGGCTCCAATTATTATTTTCTGATTCGGGAGGGCTTCTAAGCGGCACTGTAAGTAACTGGTGGCGAAGACGATATCCCGGCCAGGGCCGGGATATCGCCTTCATATAGGGACACCACATAGAATGAGCCAATTGGGGAAATTATGTGTGTGCAGTATTCAGTTATTTTGGTAGCTGTTATTAGGATTGCGGACTAAGACTGCGGCTCCAAGGTGTTTTGTTGTCTGCTCGGATCAGCTTATATGTCAGGGGGTAACCTCGCAGTTGCTCAGCAAAGGCGTATGGCTCCTGGATCAGGAGGATATCCACACCTTCTTCACCTGCCCTGACATGGAGCTGCTCGGCCACCGTTCTGGCCCGCTGTGCATTGTGTTGGAAAACTCTAACCTCTAAGGTGCTGTTCGTTTTAGCTCATATTACCAAAGTTGATTCTGACTTGGTAGATACTCTTTGCCTTGATGTATAATGGACATTTCAGGTCCCTGAGTGAATTGGTTGATTCCATTCTCATAGCTTTGCAGTTTGCACATACTGGGTTTTGGCTTTTATTCGGGCAATTGTTGTATTCGTGACCTTTTCCAGGGCTTCCCTTTGGTTGCAGGTATGGGTGGTATGGCCAAAACCTGCAACGCCTAAAGCATTTCGGTACTATCACGTGCTCCCTAAATCGATGGAAGCTCCAATGTACGTAGAGTCTAGTCTGGGTCCTCGCTTCCTGCCAGGCAGCGGGAGTAAACTCCACTATCCAGTTACATGTGTTGTTATTCCTGGTCTTGGTGGAGTATCTTGGGTTTATTAGGCTCCTTGGATCGGGTAGTGTTTGTCTGAGATTTCTTTGGTAAATTTCGTCCACCAATTGCTGTGGGTAATTTCCTTATACAGGTCAAAGATTTTGGCTGCTGGGCCTCTTCTTTTCGGGGGCTCAGCAGTTAGGCCAAGGATGGTAATCTTAGGGTTGTCTATAATCCCCTATACCTCATCACACAATGTACTGTGTGTTGTGACTCCGTTTCAATAGCAATTCCAGTGCTTCGCATCTTCCTGATCGATCTAATTCTCGTTCTTCCAAGATGATCTTTCATCGTGTACATGATTTTGGTCTTTATCTCTTCACTTGTCATTTTTGTTTCATTTTCTTTAGGGCGCAAGATTACAAGGTTTGCTTTTAATAAACTTTTTCTTTTGTCTTGTTTCGCACCAGCTGCAGTAGCAGGAGCATTTGCTGATGTCTTCAGCACAGGTCTGCGTAGGTAGCACAGTGGTATCGTCACCGTCCTGCTCACACCGGGTGGAAAAGGCCCGAGTTCGAATCCCGTCAATGAAGCGAGGAACTTTAATGGGTGTTTTCACTCCGTGGCTGAGTCAGTCGCGGTCTCAGCCGTAGATAGCAAGGTTTTTCGTCCAGCAAAACAGGCAAATGGACCATAGAACACACGCAATTTACAGACATAATACACAATGCACGGCAGATGAATTTAAATATTCGGGTGGCCTAATATAATAGTTTTTTTTTTTTTTTGGTTTGTCCTCAGCACTTGTGCATATGTGGGGGCGAGCTATGGCATTTGGTTTGCCCCACATTCGTTGTATGCTTGTAATTTGACAGTTGCCCTTTTACTTTCCAGATAGGTGTCAGAGAGAAGGGCTTCCATTTTATTAAAGATTGTTACAATTTGGGCTCGTAATCCTTTAGAGACTTTGTTTGAAAATGTTTTCCAAGGCCATCTTAAGAAATAGAGTTTGTTCGTGTAGGGTACTCTGGGGGAGGATAGGATTCAATGGCTGGTCCTGTTGCCTTTCGTTGCAGGGTCTTTCCTTTGGGATACAATGATGTCCTTCAGTTCCTTTGTCTCAGTCTGGGAACGAGTTTCCCTCTCTGACCCAGGAACCGTCCACTTGCGGTTTTTCTGCCTTGCTTGGGGGGGGCACCGGTTGGGCGCATTCCAACCTGTGCCCCCCCCCCAAGCAAGGCACCGGCTGGGCGCATTCCACCTTCTCCATCTGGTGGACAATGACGGGGTCCTCATTCTGACACCGGGTCGGAGGATCCTCATTTTTGTCAGATGGTAGAGGTCAGAGTGCCTGGCACATGGATGACTGGATCCAGGGTATTCCAGCAGAATATCGCCCAAAGCATGACACCGCCGCCAATTGTGTTTGTCCCATGGTGCATCCAGGCGCTATCACTTCCCCATGGTAAACGACGTACACGTACCCGGCTGTCCACATGGTGCAACAGGAAATGTGATTCATCAGACCAGAAGACCTTCCGACAACTCAAGGTCCAGTTTCGATGCTTGCATGCCCATTGTAGTCTCTGTCACCAGTGAACTGTGGTTAGCTTGGGCACTCAGAGCAGCCTGTGGTTACACAGTCCCATTTTCTGCAGGGTTCAATATACTGTGTGTTGTGACACACAGTACATTGTGTGTTGTGACACATTACTCCCATCACCAGCATTTCCAATTACCAGCAAGTTGCACCACAGTCACCCTTCTGTTGCCATATACCATCCGGGAGAGCCTTCCCTCACCTCGAGCATCGATGAGCCAGGGTTGTGCAACACCTCGTGGGTTCCCCCCTAGGACCACTTTCGCCAGTTACTAACCACGGTTGACTGTGAGCATCACACCAGCCGTGCCGTTTCGGATATGCTCTTACCCAGTCATCTGGCCATTACAATTTGGCCTTTGTCAAACTCGCTAAGTCCGCTGCCTTTCCCATCTGAAGAACAAGAGTAACACTGATTAACAGAACTCAATATCATGTGTTTTTTATACCGTGTCCCGACCTGCGCACGCGCCGTAGTTCACCTGCAGTTGCTTCGATTTGCATAACGACTCGCTGGTCATAATGTTTTGGCTCATCGGTGTATATATAATGAATCCAGAGCACGTAGGCCTTTTCACTTATATTTCTAAAGATGTGTGTGTGTTTCTTTTTTTTTCCGAGATCACAGACTGCATTCTTTTCTGGACTGTCAGACTGATTATTATTCTCTGAACTATATTTTATCTCTACAAAGTGATTATTATTCAGCTACAAACTAGCTGATTATTCTCTGAACTATGGTTTATCTCTACAAACTGACTGAAATTTTTAGATATCAGAGTTTTATTTTTGTTAGTTGATTGTCAGATGACTGTCAGCTGTATTTATAATGTAATCAATAACAATTTTCTGTTTAATTCTACTCTGATGAAATATTTCATTTTATCCTTGCTGTTATCATTATTATTTTTTTTTTTCTTAAATGATAGAAAAATATATTATCGGAACAATCGTGACCATCACTAGTTGCACGAAAGTCTTGGTCATAAGACTTTTAGAGGTTATAATTGATTATTTCGATTATGACCTTTAAATGGCAGGTCTTTAAGTGAAAGTGACTGATATACCTAGTTTTTGGGAATATCACTCATCCAGCACTCAGTTGTTGGCCAGGGCTTTGTGAGCCAAAAAACCTAAGACAGGAATTCCTCACTGCTCCATGAAAGAGTGGCCTTAATTTTTCCAGCAAATTATGTGTGAATTTTCTGTGAATCTTTTAAAATTGTATTAGTATTAAGGTCCGAGTGGCGAACTCACTGGACTCGGAGACAATTTTTGACCGAATACTGCAAATTTTGCTCCCCACATATTGCATTTCTCCACAGAACTTCCATTCTCCTTGTGAGTTGGTATGAACAACGTTGCTCACCTAATTCATATTTTCTAACTAGTGCGGAGTATGTGCACAAGCATATTTTCGATATCTTTAAAAATTGCATCATTATTTAAGTTTTCAAGAAATACTTCGACCACACTGAACAAAAGAGTCACTTAAAATGCATAACTATGTCTGGAATTATCACATTTGGTATAAGTTTAAGAGTCTACTTCTTTTGCCTACAGCAGCGGTTTTCACACTACATACAGCACCCTTTGAGGAGTAAGAGTTCTGGGAGAAAGAAATATGAATTTTAATCCATTTAAAACTGTGTGGAGAGGGAACTGACTCAATAAAATGTGTGCTTCAAACTCGAAAGATCTCCATGGACTTTGGGCTATTTTTAATTTATTTTACCATTAAAGAAAGCAATTTACTTCAGCAAATTAATTTCAAAATCCCTGGAATAAATACCCGAATTGACTCCACATTTGTTATACCTCAATTTAAAACTGCTTTCTTTATGGTTTAAGTTCCCTGATATGATATCTAGGTTTAAAAAATAATAATAACGATTTACATATGTTCAATTCTCTCGTCTTAAAAAGCAAGCACTTTCTAAACTACATTACTTTATTATGTCTTAATATTTTTATACTATTTTCAGTTTCACTCTTACTAATGACCTCTTGTATCAGTTCACAAATGGTTATACAGTAGTTAATCCTAGGTATGTAGATTTGGAAATGAATTCCTTTTAGGAGGCGGAAGGAAAAAAGTGAGAACCACTGTCCTACATGGCAGGGGAACACATTTTATGGTGGAATCGGACGATGTACCCAAGTTTAAGATGTACTGTATTGGCACTTCATTAACCACGAGCCAAAGCTAGGATGTATCTCACCAGGCGAAAATATTCATCCAAGTACGCTATAAATTTACACACATCTGATTATTATTAGACACGTGATATGTTCAGTAGCTTCGAGTGTCAATCAGTTGTTACTCGATGCACTAAGTGAAGTTATTGTTCGCGACATGCATGCCTATGCCCTGTTATACTTAATTATCCTTTCCTGTTTATAACTCCTGACACAAATCACGTGACAGTAACGCGTGCTTCGTCAGCAAAATCTTCGCAGAGGGAATAATGGAATCTAATTTTCCACCGAACAAATAAGGGAAAACAATTTTGTCAATTATTAAAGGTCCTACTATGAAATTTAGATTTTTATCCCAGCTGAGGGACCAAATTTCGCCCTTGCCCTTCTAAAGGCAGTCGGTTGATTAAATCCGCAATACTATGCTTCCAATAAGCCCCTGAACTCCTGCATCCAATTTTGGAAGTTCTCGAACCTAACTGACAGACATTTACTGCGCCTTATGCGCGGTCACACAACCGACTTGTGTTTCTTATTCTGTTTCCATATTCTCTCTTCTCTTCGTTATTTAGGATGCCATCGGAGTAATATTTCGATAAACCCGATAACAAGCGAACAGTTAACTGTGCGCATTGTAAGTAAATAGCGAACACAACTCGCTACTCAATTCTGCAAACATGTCAGCAAAATTTTCAAAAGAAAAAAAAAAAAAAATCTACCTCTCACTGATAAAAACTGCAAATTCTTCGTCTCTTAGTTATTCCTACTTTGAATACCAAATAGACTTCAGTTTCACATACGTCACAGACGCCTATTCTGTTTGAGTATGTAGATATGCAAATGTGTTGGTGTGTGCTCTAGACTGGTCTTAGCACTTCGCCCTGGTTTGGTAAACAATGCATATGTTATTAGTGATCGATGGCAAACCCCCATTCTAATGATATGTCTGCCCTCCTTCCCACCCCTGTCTCTGCTCTACATGGCAAGAAATTTAAATTCTTCACCACATCGAGGTCATTGGCACTCGTCGTTTTTCTTAGAAAGCCCGCTAATGGCTCTATGATTAACAATCAACTAAACCGCACTCAAATGGACCAGAACTCTTTTGACAAGCTAGGCAAATGAGAACGTGTTGGTAAAAACAGCTATCACAATATATTAACAAATCCCAAATTTAGAAGAAAATGGTAATTTTGTTACAGGAACTACGGGTATTTTCAAAATTTCAAAGGAAGTAAAAGATTTTATTAAAATTACTTTTAGCCCACAAATAATTTATTAATTTCTCAATATGACCACTGCATTCATTTTCCAAAGAACAAGAACATTTCTGATACGCTGAATGAAAAGCACAGTGTGAAGATTATTAGAATTAGATTAAACTAAATAAATAACACTTAACTACACAATTTGCTTTCGTCTCACTCTCTCTCTCTCTCTCTCTGAAGGAGAGACGAAAGCAAATGCAATCGTATTTAGTGGTTTGAATTGACTTGATAACAAAATCCTAAAAGTGGAATCAGAAACAACGTCTGTAAGCAACTAATAGTTCAGTATATTTGAACGGACGTAGGGTTTCTCAACATTACAGAGTCGATAAAGGTTTCGAAATGTCGACTTAAGTGTTTTCCATTTAATTTCATCTAATTTTAATAATTAAGAATATTGTACAACAATATCTGATTAAGAATCGAATTGGGTGTGTAACTGGAATTACGGTAAGATAATCTTCCGATCGACCACTCACTCTTGCGAACAAGAATTTTTGACTCGATAAATTAGATTTACGAATTTTAGCTTAAACTTCAGCAACCGCACAATATGTTAAAATATATATTTTTTTTTAAGCTAAATTAATGAAAATGAAATACAGTACAGTACTTTCAAAATGTATGTACTTCTGTAATACATTAGAGTTTTACAGAAGAGCTTTCTTTCACAACATTACTAAAATTTGATATTGATATTTTTATTTACTTGTTAATTTAGCTTCAGGGCTGGCATGAATCTTTGTGAGATCAACGGCAGGAAAACTAAGAGGCCAAAGGGTTGGGGAAGGGGGAAGCGATGGCGAACCAGTAACACACATACCAACAGGGGCAAGAGAGTCACTGGTTCGCTTAGGAAACTACAGACACTCAAGCAAAAAAAAAAAAAAAAAAAAACAAGTACAGTACTATATAGTGTTTAGAATATTAGTACTCTATATATCAGTAAAGCGCTTATTGTCTTCACCATATCCATCTGCACATAATAACTTCCTTACCAATGGACGAATTTTCATAAAATTTTATATTTGGCTGTTTTAGAATTATCATGCTATCCCATATTTTGTTAAAATCGGATCAATAGAAATCTCGCAATAATTATTCCTCTGTCCGTCCGTCCTCCCGCATGTAAAAACTCGACTCTCAATGAATGAATTATAATTATCACAAAATTTTATATTTGGTTTTGTAGAAAGATTTGTAACGCCATACCAAATTTCATTAAAATCATACCAATAGGAATCCGTCATTAGTATTACTGTGGCTGTCCACACGTAATAACTCAACTCCCAGTGGATGAATTTTCGAGAAATATTATATTTGCATCTTTTAGAACGATTTGTGGAGCATTTATCAAATTTATTTAAAACTGAACCAATAGAAATCTCGCAGTTATCACTTAGTCCGTCCGTCCTGTCCTCATGTAATAACTCAACTCGCAAAGGATAAATTTTCAAAATTTTATATTTGGTTTTTTTAGAATGATTTGTCGGCCTTTCCAAATTTAATTAAAATCAGACCAATAGAAATCCGGCATCTACACTAATCACATACCATATATTGTAGTTGAAGCAGTGAATATTGTTTGTTGCCGTGCACTGTTTGAAGGAATGAATGAACGATGTGGCCGATGCATAGAAAGGAAAGGTTCTTGGTTCGCACATAAAAGTTGCTTTTTTGTTCATTTTTTTGCTGGGCTAAAGTAAAGGGCTCCATTTGTCCCTTCAGCAGCACTGTCTAACATACAGAACAGTACACCATTATTAAACCCTGAAACTTTTAGAAAAGAAATAAATTTTAAAAATATACAGCATAAAATTTCAAATCGGCCAACCCTGAGGTTCCCCAATCATTGCAGATTTCGAAATAAAACCTTATCAAAACTTCCGCTTCTTTTTATCTATTACAAAGCAATTACTTTATGATATAACATTGTACTGAATGCAGAAAAAGTAAATCAATTTAAATAAAGAGTGCATCACACAACAGAGTCCTTGCGTCATCATCTGTTCCTTCAAATATGGACCAAACTGTAATAGAGACGCTTTTTTTTTTTTTTTTTTTGGCACACGTTTTCTCATTACAGTATATCACTTACATGCAATGGAAAATTGCTCTTGATTTACGAACTGCTTTTGAAAAACGCATGATGTTCGTAAATCGGGAGATCGCTGTATTTCACTGAAGCAATGAACAAAAAAAAAATAAAATAAAAAAAAGAGCGTTCGATAATCAAAAACACTACAATAAAACACTTTTTAGCATTAAACTCTATTAAATTAGAATAATATCAGACTTTGTACAGTAATAGGGTAAAAAATACAACAATTTCACTTTTCTGATAAACTCGAATAAATCTATCGAGTTGCGGAGAACGTTTCACGGTGTCCAATTAACTTTGACATAGACAATTTCTATGCCCAAGCTTTATTTCTTTCTCTCTTTACCAACAAGGTATATCACATTCTTGCACACGAAAGAGGTGAATAAAATATCACCCAAAACCGAACGCATATTAAATAAAGCAGAAACTATATTGCACGTGCAGAACGCTCCTATGGAAATTATCAGCGATATCCCCACGTTCATAATTTCTTATATAAAGGGGTTTGAATCTACTGTTTGTAATGCAAAAGTATCCTAAAGCAGCTATAGCATATCGCATGTTTGGATTGAAATGATGATGCTTATGACTTCGGTAGTTGTGATCCATCAACAAAAATACAAATTCTGCCAATACATATATATATATACAGTATAAAATTCTGTCGACGGTGGCACCCAGGCCATCTCCACCTGAATTCGATTGTAAGCAAAAAAAAAAAAAAAATTCCGTCACATATAAATGGCCTGAGTGTGTTAAGAAAAATGTGTGCGTATGCGTAGTGTAATATGTAAAGAGCAGGCCATTCTGCTACCAGGGAGCAGCCCCCCCCCCCCATGGGTAATGCCTCCCAGTGCCCATCCCTGGCAACAGGAGCAGGGCCCGGCTCCACTATCAATGTCTCTGCATTAAAAGCACCCAAAAAATTCTGCCAATGCGCTCCCCTTGGACCTTTGGATTCCACCCTTCCTCCCTCCACCGTGGTGGCGGACCTGTCGGTATGGTCGTGTGTCCACTCAGCGCCACCTTGTTCTTAAGGTGGCGCTGGTCCACTGGTGTTAACATGAAACGAATGGTGGACCATGTATCCCAATATCACCATGAATATATTAGTTTCGTAGGTACTATAGGATCCAGTAGAATTCTGCATCGAGTCGGATACCAGCGAGTCACCCGCATTGCAGGTCGATCATCAGAAATTTTGCGGTTCCAGTTTTTGAATGCGAATAATTTTAATACAATAATACCAAATATTCGATATTTAGATTCAAACCCCAGGGGCTCACATCTGGTGAGTATGGGCTTGGCACACCCAGGGTCCTGAGCTGGATATCATCATTCTTCTCTTTCTTGGTGATTCCTTTCTTTCTTTCTTTCTTTCTCTCTCTCTCTCTCTCTCAGGTTAACTCGGGAATTTTTTTTTTTTTTTTTTTTTTGGCTGGTGCATCATAAGCCTCAGGCTTCCTTGCACCATACAGCTAATAATAATAATAAATTCGTAAGTCTCTTTTCAGATGAAGAACCCTTCTTAATAATCAACTTCCCGGTCGGTGCGAAATTCGCACACGTCCATGAAACTGAATGCTTTTACTGTATATTTTTAAACTTTAATTTTTTTTTCTTCACTTAAAACCATCCATATAAACCCATAAACTGATTTTTTTTTTTTTTTTTTTTAGGAAATGTATCGTAGTTTTATTGTGTAAATTGAGTTACACGCAACAGTACTTTAATACTGATATCATTATAAATTGCGTACATTCGCCTAAAAAGTGATTAGTTTCCTCTTTAAAAGTTCCTAAAAATTCAGCTTAGACGTTTTTTACGATTGCAATCATTGCGAGATAGTTAAAATTACTGTACAATTTCAATAGTTTATAACCATGCGCACAAAATCATCTGCATTTTCATTTTTTTTTACTTGTTTATAAAAATTATTTTTACAAATTATATATTCATAACCAAACTCCTTCGAGGTAATAAGGATATAAATATTTCATTTGAATTTTTGTTTTGTTCGTTTTTTTTTTTTTAGTTTTTGGCGCATCGGCTTCTGTGGCCATAATGCGCCTCCCAAAGTTTTTGCATTTTATTCTGATCCAAGCCCGAGGCGGGATTCGAACCCGCGACCTTTGGGTTGGTACTGCGAGAGGACAGCAGAGCCAGGCTAGAAACTTCTGCTACTCGTGCCATTGACACCCTACAGAAGTGGACCGACGAAAACAATCTCCGCATATCCTCAACGAAGACCAGCTCAGTACTGTTAAAAGGTAACCTGTAGGTCATCTGACCTACATACAGAAAAAGATCAAAAGATACTCTGCTCTGTTCATGAGGGTCTCCTGCAAGGATTGGGGCCTGCGGAGGAGAGCCCTCAAGCTATTCTATAAAGCCGTATTCCTGCCTGCCATAACGTATGCCGCTGGCGTCTGGTACCGGAAGGCTACCACGGCCGTCAACAGAAGAAAACTGGACACCGCGCAACGGTATATATTACTTTTAATAACAAGAGCCTGCAATACTGTAAGCACACACGCCCTCCAGGCCCTGACAGGGACTCTTCCCCTAGACCTTGAAATAGTCTTCCGCGGCCTAATATATCAACTCTCCAAGGGACGTGAGGCTAACCATCTGAACTTCACTTTGGACCCTGAAACTGACCACAAATTGGAACGCAAACGTCTCCTCGCACATCTCAACCAGAGCTGGCAAACCCGCTGGCAGACATCAACCAAAGGTGAAATAACTAAAAAATTTATTCCTGATTTACAACTGGTGTACCCAAACTATCCACCTTGGCTTTCTCCTGGACTTCTCGCCACCTACCTGTTGACCGGCCATGGCGCCATAAGAGGAAAACTCCATGGATTCGGATTGAGTGATTCGGATTCGGATTTATTCCTGATTTACAACTGGTGTACCCAAACTATCCACCTTGGCTTTCTCCTGGACTTCTCGCCACCTACCTGTTGACCGGCCATGGCGCCATAAGAGGAAAACTCCATGGATTCGGATTGAGTGACACTCCCCTATGCCACTGCGGTCTACGCGAGACATGGGGGCACTTGATGTACGACTGCCCACTGTACGAGGATCTCCGCTGCCGATTTATAACCACCACCCAAATAATGCTAAGAGACCAGGAATATCTGATACTAACTGAAAAAGATACTTATAGTGCCTTCACTCAATATGCGCAAGACCTCTTCACAAGAAGGCGGACTCTCCCGCATCCACCACCACAACAGCAACAACCATGAAATGAATAACCTATGAGAGCAAACAGTACAAACCAACAACTAACTGCCTCAGGAAAGAAAGGAAAAGGAATAAAGATGGAGGAAGAAGGGAAAAGGAAAAAAAAAGAAAAAAAAAAAAAACATGATAAGATGATCACACGAACCGGACATAACCCACGGAAAGTGCACACCGGATATGTGGACCTCCTCCAGACGGGACACAGCCTCATGAGTGACTTTCTATTCAGCTGAATTCCAACCAGCCCAATGAGACCGCAGAGCTTTCTGCATATGCCAGCCATAGTGGCAATCGGTGCCGGCGCTCTTTCTGGACCCATCTTTCTTTCCCCCTCCCTCGGCGGTGGGGGAGGAGACAGGAGGTTACCCCTCCTGCCTCCTCCCGTACTCGCCAACCCAGATTTCCTTCTGGTGGGGCATGAGCATGCCCCACTGACTTATAATGGGGTCGCCTCCTCTATTGACCCCATTTCTTCTGTCTTTCTCCCCCCCAGTCTTCAGTCTCCTCTCCCTCTCTACCTGCTCGCCAGGGTATATCCCACAGGTCAAAATTTAATAGCTCCAAATTAATTTCGCTCACATTTCGGTCTTTCAATCTAGCGATCAACCCACGCAAACGTTTTTTTTTTTTTTTTTTTTAAAGGTCCTTGCCACTGAAATCTCAGGAAACTAGGTGGCAGGGCCTGCCAGAGTAAATAACTGTAATACTAGTGTACCTGGTCTGCCTCCACGGGGCGAAGTGTGGGCAACGTCGGGACTCAGCTGGGATCTGGCGGCTAAATGGCCAGAAGAACACAACATCATACACCTCAAGATCCATATACTTTTAAATCTCTAGCTCCACCTGGCTAGCCCGGTCGGCTGAATTTTTATGGCGCATGGGCAAGTTATGCCATGATGCGCCAAGTCGAAGGATAAAAAGTACATGAAAATATAAAATAATACAGTAAAAAAAATTAATATTCAGAGTTTGAAATAAGGGCTGGAAATTGAGGGTAGAGAGTGGGCGCCTTCCCTCAATTGAACGGCGATTACAGTTTTGGTTGATTAAGTGATTTGCATAATCTTACTCAAGTCACATAATATCACTTAATCTTGGGGTAACAACTGGGTGGATACACAGGTAACATTTCAGAATATACAGTTTCGTACGGTCTTTGACCAGTACATTCGACCCTTTGTTGCAGAACGAGAGGGATTCTCGTCACCCCTGCCAACAGTGCCACAAATGAAAGCGTTTCTGCATTTTGATTTCTAATAATGGGAGTCACTGGTAAAAGAAGTAATGCAGGATTATCTTTGTGACCACATTACTACGATATGGTCACAAAGGAACTGGATACAAGGAATAATTTTGATATCAAATACTTGGATATCAGGAAAGCTTTGGATACCATTGCACATAAAAGACTGCTGTAAAAATCGGAGCAGTGTGGCATTAAGGGCAAATTGCTGCTAATGGATAAAGGGGTGGTTGAGTGGGAGAAGACAGAGAACGGTAATCAATGGACATTGCTCTTCGTGGAATAATGTTATTAGTAGAGTCCCCCAGGGTTTGTGTTGGGCCGATCGTTGTTTTCTATATTTATCAATGATACTGATAAAGGCATATCAGGCGTAATGTCCAAGTTTGCAAATGATATAAAGTTTGGAAGAGTGGTTAATAATGACAGTAATTACAGTATTCTACTGCAACAGGATCTAGAAAAGTTAGGCAGATGGGCCGAGAAATGGCAACTGAAGTTTAATAAATGCAAAGTACTGCATATGGGTAAAGTAACCCCAGAATAAAGTACAAACTGTGTACTACACTCAGGGTAATAGAAAATGAAAAAGATCTGGAGGTAATCGTGCAATCAGATAAGAAGTTCTCTGAGCAATGCAGACAGCCTGCCAGGACAGGACATTGATTATCCCATTGTATAAGGCAATGGTCAGTCCACATCTTGAGTACTACATACAGGTCTGGAGGACTCATTTCAGGAAAAGTATGGAGCTGCTAGAACGAGTACAGAGAAGGGAAACGAGATTGGTGAGCAGAACAAAGGGGTGCTCTTACCAAGAAAGGTTTGTTTGCAAACTGCAGCATCTAGAGATTAGGCACCTGCAAGGTGATCTGATTTAGGTGTTTAAGGCTTTGAATGGATTGAGCAAGTTCAATGCTAATTGGGATTGTTCCTCTTGCTCAGACTATGCACATGAGGGAACACAAATTCAAATTGAGGTAGGACGGATGCAGAATAGATGTGCGAAAGTTTGCCTTCAGCCAATGGTGATTGATTGTTAGAAAAAACTTCCATCTGTTGTGAAAGTTGATAGTTTAAATAAATTCAAAGAAGTATTAGACAAACTATTGGAGGGAATGGGGAATGAATAGGAGAAATTTGAGGTCTTTTTTTTTTTTTTTTTTTTTTTTTCTTTTTGGCTGATGCTGTATAAGCTTGCTTTCGTGCATCATTTGCCACTCCTAATGCTAATCCAAATCAGACAAGTAGAGCTGAACTCTGGAAGTCCTGTTTCCGCACAGCAACTTTCCAAAAATTTGTAAATTATATTATGCATTCATATTATGATTTACAGCTAACTGTTGTATTATTACGGTAAGTGTAGAAATTTTAATAAAAGTTTTCTTAATGCGTCATTTATTTTATTTATGTATGTTTATTATTTATTTATCTATTTGTTTTTTTTTAGTAGCAGATCGGGTTCCGGTGAGGTTCAAATTTTGATGCAGTTCTAATATGATGGACCCGCACAGGGCGCTAGAATTCAGTATCTTTCGTTTTTGTTGTTTTCATTACAAAATAATAATACTGTAATCATAAAGCAAAAATAATGTCTATGCCCAGCAAAAACACATCATTTAAGTTCAATTTCCACTTCCAATTGATATGAAAGATTGATGTACATACAGGAAATATAAACAATGACCACGAAGAGTTTAACTAATTAAAAATCTAGGAATGTAAAAGTGAAATACTGTACATAATTTGTACATAATGAATTTACCAACAACATCCACACAAATGACAGGAGGATTAGAAATGGTGATGTTTCACCAAAAATTACAAAGTAGACATTAGCTGTAATTAACCTAATTATTCCTCACTTTCCACTGGCATCGCCAGAAATTTTCATGGAGGAGGGAGGAAGAACAATAAGGCTGAAATAATAAAATTATTAATTATACAACGTGTCGTATCAGGTATAAGTTGCAATAAGAGGAAAGGAGGGAGTCAATGGGCTTGGTTTAGCTTTTCTTTCTGAAAAGCTACATCCAAACCCCGCCTGCAAATACGTGGACTTGAAACAGTATGAAATCTATCCCATTCAAGCAATCTCAAGGTACAATAAGGCAATGGAAACTTTGCGGACAAAAAAATAAAAAAAATAAAAAAACTGCCTTTTGATTTTTAATTTATTGATTAAAATCGGTCCATTTTTGGCAGTGCATAGGACTGTGCTTTATTATTAAAATTAAGATGATCTTAATTTACAGTTTCTCAGAAATAACAGCAACTATTCCTAAAAGCTATAATATAGCTTTTTTTTTAAATAAAAATGAAATTTCTTTAAAAAAAAATCATCATAACGAAAAAAAAATCGTAGAAAATAAATTAGCATTTCATTATTCACAAAATAAACTATTTTTTAATAAAAATTATCACAGCGAAATGGTAGCGATACCTCTTAATTATTTAACCTTAATCTGCTAGCATGGCGTATGACAGACACCACTTATTTTAAATTTTTCTTTTTTTTATCTGGAAATAAAATCAAATCCTCACATGTACCTTTCCCTACCAATATTCTTCAACTGATTATACAGTATTTTCTGTTTTAATTTCAATATACCATAAATTACGAGACATTAAATAATTTTTATTTGACGTTTAAAAGAAACCAGGTGAGCAAAAACGTCTACCTTTCTTCTAAGCAACTCCCATTCCCACGTGGTGTCTGTAATACGCCAGCGCAGATGCCCAATTTTGTCGTAATGCTTTTTAGTTCACCGGTTAGACGGCCGCCGTAGCCGAGTCGTCAGGGTGCTTAAGTACCCGTGCCATGAGTGACAGAGATTCAAGCTGTTTCTTGTATTCTCTCTACCTTGCGAACTCCTCTGACCGTGTGGCAGTCCCGGAGTATAAACAGAAATTTTAAATGAAACCTCAACAGCTAGCAAAAATACAGTTCACATTGCGTCTGCCAGACGCCAGGCGAGCGTCAGAGTTTCAATCTCAGTTTTTATCGTAATTTTGATGACCTTGAAAATCCAAAAAATACGATAAAAAATTTATTATTGGTTTATCTCATTTATTCTCGTTTGATTTTGTTTAAATTGGGTTTAGCAAATCATTATTAATAGATCACTGTTTTCATTCAGCATAATGCTAAAAATTAATTTTTTTTATTATAATTAAAACAAAACAGGGGATTAAATAGACACCACGCGAGTGTCTTTGTTACAACTGAGGGTGCGAGTGAGTGAGTGAAGGTAGTAGTATATATTTCTCCATTGGAGTAGCGCTTTTTATTTAGAATGGTCCAATACCGATATGGCACAACTCGTGGCGAAGTATCTCCACAATATCAGACAGATGCACTAAATAGCAAACTCTGTTTTCGAAAAAGAAAAAAATATGTACAGAAAGAGGCTACGATAACTTTTTAAAACTGTTTTATTAATATATAATTTTATTTATAAGTGATCCCTTAATAATAGATATGAACTGAGCCAAATAAAAGAAAGCTGTCAGGCAAAAAAAAAAAAAAGAAAAAAAAAAAGAAAGAAATCATGTTATTTAAAAGTCGCAACCTGCACAGAATTATTAGACAATTTTCATTGGCCAAAGCATAAAAAAAAACCAAAAAAAAAAAAACGGGATTTCTTTAAATTTAGTTAAAATAATGTTGTCATTATAAATTTCCTTTAGTTTTATATTTATATTCAGATTTACTTGTATATTTATATTCAAGTATATAATTAATAAAAATACAACTTTTACTAATTATTAATATTTAATAAAAAACCATTAAAAATAACCTTAAACTTTATTAATAATTAATAAAAATTTAGTAATTTTTATTATGTTATATATTTTTGTTAATATTAAAGTATATTATACATTGCATAGATTGTAAATTATAGTAGTACAGTACGCTGTATATAAAAATATACTATAGTAAAATTTTTGTATACATTAAAGTACATTTTTATGTAATAACTCTTTTCAACAAATCATAATTATAACTGCAATATATGTCACTTATTTAAGTATTTGTACTTTAATATATACAAAATTTTCTAATTCATTAAAATTTTCAATGTGTTCGATTCAAAAATTTACGAAACGGAACACTAAAACTTATTTTGGACACCAGAGCATGAATACCTCAGAGTTGGCCTGCTCATACGAGTCCATATTTTATTTTAAAAGAATACGTGATCTACATGCGAATCAATATATAAATTTCCATGTGCCTAATTACAAGATATAATCTGCGAACACGAAAAGTGGGAGGGAAACAGAAAAAAAAAAATTCAATCCCCTTCTTGATTGTTGGCTCACCTATTGTCCGGGTCTCATTGGGTTGTCAGCAGTACGCGATGTGTCTCGCGTGTTGTCAGTGCTGTGTGGCTGTCATTTTTACTTGACCCACTTCCCACTCGGGGCTGTGTGGTACGCGCGCGACGGCGCATTGGATAAAACAGTTCACAGAGCGTTCTTTATTGCAGGCGGTTCCCTTTAATGCGAGGTGTCGCCACTAATATCGTGTCTACAATCCCCCCAAGGAATTACGTCGGACATGTGACCGATGTTTCAAAGGGGTACTATTCAATGTTGAGCAGATGCACTTGAGGACTGTCAAATGGTCCTACATACTGGATTCAGTTTCGGGAAGCAATGAACGACAAATATTAAAATGACGAAGACCCCATGAACTTGAACGGTTCACAGAAATTGTTTCTCTACTTTTAATTAGCTGTTATTGAGGCAGCATAAGAACCATTCTGTTAACAAAAGCGATCGCTCTGCCACGAAGAATTTTTGTTTTATTTTCTTTCTTTTTTTATTTTTTTTTTTTTTTGCAAGTTAGATCGCTAAAATAATATATACGCTGAAAAGCACACGCCCCATTAGTGGTATGCGCACGATATAAAATATCCCCAAGCGTTGAGGCGCGTCTTACCAAGATGAAAGGCATACTCAAAATTAGTGGCATGACTGGGTCCATTAAAAGTTCTAATTGTGCATGAAAACAATTTTCCACATTCAAGTAGTACAGAAGGACCAGCGTAAATAAAGACTCCCTGTTGTGTAAAATAAATGTTTTCGGGAATTATATGAATAGAAGAAGCACATCTTGGGTGGGCAGGATGCTTTAGTCCTTTTTTTTTTTTTTTTAACTCTATAACATTAAATTTAGAATAACTCCCCCCCCCCCCATACATACCAGAAAATATATAAATCGATCTGGATAATTATTAGTTCCACAAATCACCTGAAATTAGAAATGCGCTAATTGAGGCCTATTTTATTCTGAACTTCTGTTCCACCACTCAAACTTCTGACAGATAATTAGCAGAGGACATTAAACTTCACGAAGCGTAACGCACGCCAGTTAGACCAAATTATTATTGACAGCGAGTAGGAAGATAATATGGTTCGAGTTTATGGAAATTTCACCTTTTGATAAACGATCCTGTTCGGCTTCTTGAGAAAGTACAGAATAGTTTTATGGCAAAAATATCATCAAATACAGCGCGCGTGCACACACACATTTATTTAATGTTCTTTGTATAGTCCACGTACAACACCGAACTTTGTTTCACATAACATTATAACGTGCTTGCACAGAATGATCATATATTTTGTCAATTAGGTATCACACTAATTATTAATTCTCCATTAAGGAGTCATCAACCTTCATATCATTTAAATCCCAAATGAGAAAAACAACTGAGGCAATTCAAACATCAACACTTCGATTTGGGATTCATGAATAACTCTGCGCATTGGGCTTATAATAGGCAATTAAGAGGAAATTAGCTTTTTATGACTCCTTATTTCCCGTCTTATTGAATTAAATGATTTCCTGTTGAGAAACTATCGCTCAATGAATTACAAAATCATTATAAAATCGTTAATATTCATCAACTATTCCAATTAATTTCTTACCGCAAGCTAAGTCGACTTCATTACGTAACTGTTCACAACGCAGATGATTTCCATAGCAGAACGCCAATGACGTCATTATCGAGGTTTGCAGCACACAATATTCTGTACATATAAAAGAATGCAAGCACATTCTTTGCTGAAGAGGCCTGGTGGCTTAATAACCATTTTGTAATTTATCCTGAGAAACTTACTATGAACTGTTATTTACGTTACTAATCAGAAAAACAAATATATTTTCAACTGAAACTTTAATCACTCTAGCATACGAACTTCCCCCGCTTTCTACTTGACACTAGATGTCGCAGTGCTCTGCAATAAATGACTAATGATCATTTAGTGAAATAAATTGAAAATAATATTCAGAGTAATTTTTAAGAATATTTCATAAATATTAACTTAGCTGATTGGTCAAATAATTAATTATATTAACAAGACTAGAGATAATATACTTCATTCGGACTCTTTATAAATTATAAAATTTTTACTTCGATTACTTACGGCGATACTATTTTGAAAAAAATATTAACTTTTCGGCAATTATTTTCTCTAAAATTGTTCAGTTTTGCGTCTGCCACTAGATGGCGCGGCGTACTGCAATCGATGATTTAATTAGCAGTAAGTGAAATAAACCAAAAATAACATTGAGAATAATTTTAGAAATGTTTTATTAATACCCTGATTAACGAGTCACTAGAAAGGTGAGAAGGCTGTTCAGTTCTGTAATGTTACCCAATTGGGTCAGAGGTATCTTGGATTCTTTAAAAGCAAATAATAAATTTACACTTCAATTGCTTTTAATTCGCTTTTATTGAATCATTTATAGGCTATTTCAAGGCGTCCCTTATCGTCCAATGTCACTCATATCTTTCAGTGTCTAGGGTACCCTTTCTCCATTCTTGCAGACAGCGTACAATTTGCATTTATGAGCTGACACGTCACTTTACACAAATTAATGTTCCAGAGGTCGCCACTGGTGTGAAAACGTCTATGTAAGAGCACATATTAGGAACGTCTGTACCAGAGCGTCGATAACAAAGGCATGAGAATTTTAATGCCGTTTTTAATGTGCTCTCTGACAGCAGATCTTCAACTTTTATAGCTAGGGGTGGTTGCTTTATGACATGTGGGGGTGGAACGTAGCAGTGTTCAACGTTTATCTGTAGCCTGGCAGGAAAATACAAGCACACACCTCAAAGAGATGATCTCGGCCATCTCAAGAATCAAGGATTAAGAACAATACCTTGAAAGAAAATTGCCTCTAGAGATAAGGATGCTTGTGAGGAAGCATTCTCTCCCTCTTGACTTCTGAATGGGAACTTAGTAAGCGAAAGACGAGTTTATTTGTTCACATGGGCTGGTTTACATCTCGTACAAGGTCTTTGATTTATGACAGTTCCGTGTACCTCACTGAGCTATTTGGTAGATGCTGACGCGTGTCTGAAATGAACCCGAATTTTACAAAAACAAGAATACGAACTTTAAGCATGTCTGAAATTTGGGTTGGGAGCTACTTTTTAACAGATCTAAAAGTGCATAACACCTGGAATGCCGCCACCAAGTGGGATGATATCACCCAATTCGGGCCTACCTTCCCATCTGCCCACCTAAATTCCACTAAATATTAAAAACTGTTTCTTAAAACAGATTGAAATCTAAGTTCTCAATGACATGTAACTGGTTATAATGTTAAGAATTTACAGAATAGGCTTTATACTGTATATGTAAATAAAAATTTATAATTAATTTTAAAAAAATATATATAGTTTAATTTTGGACATTTTTAATTCCCCAAAATTAAAAATCCTCGCTAATTATCTTCAGTAATTGTATGATTTCATCAATATTGATATAATTATTTTAGTTTAAGCGAAAGTGAAAATTCAATTCTCTAATCCTCTTAGATAAATTTTCTGTTTATACTCCGGGATGACTAAACGGTCAGAGGAAGTTCACAAGATAGACAGAATACAAGAAACAGCACCGTATTTAGCAGTCACGAGCTTGAACCCCGATCACTCAAGGCACGTGTACTTATGGACGCGCGGGCCTGACCACTCAGCTACTCAGGGCCTGCAGAAGTACGGTAGGAGATGCAATACTGAAAATCATGATGATTTTGATGTGATTATTTCGACTCAAGCACCTGAATTATTTCCGTAAGAACGAAAGCAAAACCAATGGCATAAGCTATAGAGAAGGAAGGAAATCTTCAAATATTTTTAAGTGTCGTCGACAACTTCATTACATCCAGGGTTTTTTACTGCCTCTTTTATTATGTTTTGTTAGACGACAATTTCCTTTGTAACATAAAAAAAAATAGCAATAGTAATGCTGAGTTGTAAGCTAAAAAGAAAATTGTTCAGATACTGTATATACTAGCAAGTTACAGCAAGTGCAACTAAACACGTCCCTAACTCTAGTTTACTTTATCTCTACTTTCTGAATTTATCACCATCTAATCTAATTATAAATAGCACTTGTGTTCACCTTAAAGTCAGTTTTATAACCGCAGTTCTTCTTGCGAGTATTATGCGATAGTAAGTTTATATACTTACTCATAACTTTTAACAGTGAATCATATGATTGCATACTTATTTAATGACTTGATCGTTAAACAATTACTTTTCAGTTAATTACCCATTTTACCTGATAATATTAACATTAGTTAGAATAATTATTAATTACAGTATTTCAACGTTATTCTCTTCAATATATATATTATAAGTTGTCTTGGTCTATCTAGCATTACCTTAATCTATCATTTCCAACGTGTGAGGCACATACCCCACCCCCTCAAAAATAATAAAAAAAAAAACTTGAGACAATATCAATTCAATCGAAATTACCAAGGAATAAGTAGGTAAGAACTTTAGTAAACTGAGGTATACCACTAAAAACAGATTTGGTTGATGGAGGGGAGCTGCAAGAAGAGAAAGTCTGAGAAACTTCGCCTTAGCCTGATTCAGGAATGAATACCTGAGGTGATCAGGTTTAAATACCTAACCGCTTCTAGTATTGATTCATTGTCAGATTCATCCCATTTTGCACTTCAGCTCACCTAAAACCATCCATTAATCGAAATAATCAGTTAAAGTTGAAGATCCTGTTGTGACAACAATTTTTATGCCCTCAACCTCATTACTTCTTGCCTCCCACTAAGTTTTCGGATCTATCTTAATACTTCACCCTCATTTACATCTCATAAACTACGATCAATATCTAAATCCGAGACTCAAACTTAATATAACCCCTATTTATCCATGACTTGTGAAAGTACTCACCTCGTTCACCATCGCTTCTATTCGGGTTTCCCAGTCCTCTAGCGACGTCTCAGGTATCCTGTGTTCCATCTGCTGACATCTATTCTCTAACTGGACCAACCGGTCCTCCAGATGGAAGATTCGTAGTCCGCATACCGCTACAAGCACTAAAGACACACCACACAACAGCCACAGGACGACGTTAGAGCCGCTTACACAAGACGTGCTTTTCGCCAGCGAGTTTTGTTCGGCATGCGGAGTCTCCCTGAACCTCGAGTTTCGCTTTGTCCCTACAGAGGACTCCTCGCTAATCTTGAGCCTCGTCTCCTCCATTGCACGAAGGGAAAAATACTCCAAGAAAAGAAAGAAAAGATACAAAGCTTCCTCTAGACAAAGACACAACTATTCCGTGAAAACACCAAGTCACGAGCAAAAGCCCCATTGCACGCGCCGGCCCGCGGCACCTCTCCGCGTACACCCATCTGCCCGACCCACAGCGGAAAACCAAAGTGAAGTACGCTCACTGCACTCAACCGTAAAGCTCCCTCTGCTACTGTGAGGGCGCCCCACGCGAACGTCCTGCTACCACAAAATAGTGCAACAGCTGGAGACAGATACAGAGAAACAAAACTTGGATGAAGATTGTAGTCGCGCCATCTATTGGAGATTACATACATTATGCGAGATACTTGCACGTTACTGAAAACAACTGTTTTCCAAGTCCTTCCTCAAAGGAAGAACGCCTTTTTCCATCAACAACGAGCCTTTCTAAGATTATTAGTTCTCTTTGTTGTTTGTGAATATCTCCCCTCGGTAAACTAACTAATTCATAATACTTTCATTTTTTTATACATTAGTTTTCAAAAAAAAAAGTTAAAAATTATTGAAAATAATTTTTGGTGAACTTTTATGTTCCTTTCTCTTCGATTGCTCATAAACTTAATTAATTACATGCATTTGTTTGATGTATATTTGTATCAATTACTTGTAAATATATCAATAAATTTACAAGTAATATTGATTCGAGATCCATCGCTTCAATCACATGAAGTGTTCGGCTCTCAGTTTTCAATAATTTGTTTATTGTTTCATAAAAATACGGATAACACCATGGTTCAATTCCGTCGTGGACTGAAGAAATTTTCTATAAAAGCATATTAACACTTCGTATCATAATGAGCCAGTATCAAACGAATATACAAGCTAGAATACATGCAATTTGCAAACATATATTGACATTAGGTTCAGGCTTCTCCTATTAAAGCAACGTAATCCTTAACTTTAAAAGCGAAATACTCTCTGTCATATATTGGATCAATTGCTTACATTGGCAACACCAATGTACGTGGGTAACACAACTTCAGCAATATGAATAATACTCAGTATTAGCAATTATAACAGTACAGAGTAAATAAATACAATGCAAATAACATACTACACTGTGCTGCCATTTTATTAGGTACACCTACCTAATAGTGTGTTGAGCCTCCTTTATCCTTCAAAACAGACTGAATTCGTCTTGGCATGGATTAAACAAGATGCTGAAAACGTTGTGCAAGAATGGAGTACCATGAAGACATGAGTGTGTCACGCAGTTCCTTGAGATTCGACGGAGGTGTAGGCTGCAGTGAACAGCCCTTTCCAGTTCATCCCAAAGATGTTCAATAGGATTGAGGTCCGCGGACTGAGCGGGCCACTGCAGCAAAAAAAAGTCATTGTCATGTTCCTGGAACCATTCCATAGTGATTCGGGCTTTGTGCACCGGCGCTTTATCCAGCTGGAAGTAACCACCTGAGTGAGGATAAATTGTCAACATGAACGGATGCACTTGGTCAGCAACGATGTTTAGGTACGATGTGGCATTCAGATGTGAATCTATGGGTATCAATGGACCCAACGTGTGCCAAGAAAACATTCCCCACACCCTAACACTGCCCCCACCACCTTGTACAGTGATCGTCAGACTTAGGTCCATGGATTCATGTTGTTTTCGCCAAATTCTGAGCCATACATCAACATGATGCACCAGGAACTTCGACTCGTCAGACCAAGTAACTGTTTTCCAATTCTCGATAGTCCAGTGCTGACGTTGCTGTGCCCACAGGAGGTGTGCTCTCTTGTTCTTCATTAATAACAAAGGTACGTGATGTGTCCGTTATCTGTTGTAGCCAATTCGCGACAAAGTGCAACTAGTGCTCTGTTGCGATATTTTGTTCTGCGCACCAAGGTTGTATTCTTACGTGATGTGCGACATTGTGGCCCGTCTGTTTGCTTGCACAATTCTAGCCATCCTACTCTGGCCTCTCTCATCAACAAGTGATTTCTTCCACAGGAGTGCCGTTGAGAGGATGTTTTCTGTTCGTTGCACCATTCTCGATACACCCTTCAAACTGTAGTGCGTGAAAAGTTCAGGAGAACTGCCTTTTAAGAGATGCTTTGTCCAGCACGTCTTGCACCTACTACCATGCCACGTTCGAAGTCCGTTAGATAACTCCTTTTCTTGCTACGGTTTTTACGCTTAACTGATACTAGAAAGGTTGTTCTGCTGCATTTATATCCACAACTGTGGTCGTGTGACTTGCAACGTTGTGGGACATTTGTGTGCATCGCAGGGGTGTACCTAATAAAGTGGCAGCACAGTGTATGTTATGATCTTACATAACACAACTCTCTGTGTTAATCACCAAAGCTATGAGGCTTCAGCATAGTGTGTCTATAAATTGTGAGTATTCTGTGATCTGTTTACCAGTTTACTGGAAGAAAAACGAGTTTCTGGAGAAAAAAACCATGTAACCTCTTCTGAGATCGACTAACTCGGCCACTTCGTGAAAAACGCTCATACAAATTCCTCTTATCACTGACGGGATCAGACTAGGACCTTCTCCAGCCGGTGTGGTTGGCGGTGATTATATCCCTTGTGCTATCCGTGAGGAACTATGTTATGACCAGGGAATCATAAATGATCGCAAATTAAGGGTGCTCGAATGTTATAATCTTTCAAATGTCTAATTAAATTGTTTGAACTTGCTTTTATAATTTTTATTGAAGTTGGAAAAATTAATATTTAATTTGCCTTTAAACTGTAACGATTTTTATCGATGGAAAATTGAAACTTTGGTAAGTGTAATGTAGAAAGTAATTCAGAATTGATCACATATGGCCTTTTTTCGAACACAGTCCCATGTCATCAGGCGTATCACATACACAACTGCATTTTTCAAAATGTTGTACGTTAGCGTTTCTTGTTTGTGTTTTGTATTGAACTGTACCATAAAAATGTTCTTGTTTATACTCCGGCAGGACCACCAGGTCAGCGGGGTTTCCAATAAACTAATCAATACAAATATTAATCGTATTTAGCAATCATGGGCTTGAATCTCGGTCCACTCAAACAGCGTGTGCTACTGCACTCGCGCTCCTGACCACTGTGCTATGTATATTTAAGTTGTTTAATTAAAGTAGATTTCGAAATAAAATATCCTGGAAGCTCTACCAAGCAGCACATCCTGTCTGCCTATTTTTTGGCTGCTATGGACCCCTTTCTACACTCGGTGATCACTGAATTATGACCAGCCCATCTGTAATGGACTATGTCACATAGCTTTCAATATAAAAAGCAGAACTGCTTCCAACGCTAGAGCAATAGTGATTTGTATCTGGTCATGCAAGTCAAAATGATAAAGTAGCAGTTATGGAATGTACACTCCCGCCTAAAAGTTTGGAATCACGTTTCATTTTTTTTTTAATTTTCAAAGTTTTTATTAAAATAGGACCAACTTTTAACCAATTTTTATTAAACTATTTTCTATTACGTATGAAAATCAAAAAACAAGAAATTTATAGTGTATTCGAGAATATTCCAGAAAGGTGCAGAAGTCTCTTGAATGCGGTAGAACATTGTTGAAGATCCTGAATGAGGTAGAACGTTGCAAAAGATTCTAGACTATTCTGGAATATGATAGTATTATTTCAATACTATAGAAGATTGTAGATGAGTCTAGAGTGTTTTACAATAATATAAACTGAGGAGTAAGAATTGCCACTTTAAAGAAAACCCCATTAAAGTTCCTTGCGTCATCGACAGGATTCCAAACAGGTCAAACCGAAAAAAAAAAACAAAAGAACCAAACTATTATTTTTAGGCTACCCGAATAATTAAATTCATCTGCCTGCTCTGTGTCTTATGTCTATTAATTGCATGCGTTCTATGGTCGATTTTTCTGTTTTGCTGGACGAAAAACCACAGTTTCTGGGGGGGGGGGGGGGTAACCTTGCTATCTACGCCTGAGACCGACTAACTCAGCCATGAAGTGAAAAAAGCCCATTAAAGTTCCTTGCCTCATCGACGGGATTTAAACCTGTGTATATCAATGACCTGCTATGGCAGCCTGTCTGCATTTCTCAGAAAATTTTCATATCTGGCTGCACAATTACTCCCAGGTCTTTTTCATTTTCTATCACCCTAAGTGTAGTACCACACAGTTGGTATATTTCTCTGGGGTTACTTCTACCCATATGCAGTACTTTGCATTTGTCAAGGTGAAACTTCAGTTGCCACTTTTTAACCCATCTGCCCAAATTATCTAGATCTTGTTGCAGTAGCACACTGCCATTACTGTCATTAACAACCCTGCCAACCTTTGTATCACCTGTAAACTTCGACACTAAGCCTGATATACCTTCATCAATATCATTGATAAATATACAAAACAACAGTGGACCCAAAACCGAATCCTGTGGGGCTCCACTAATAACATTAGTCCACGAAGAGCAGCACCCATTATTTACCACCCTCTGTCTTCTCCCACTCAACCATCCTTTTATCCATTGTAGCAACTTACCCTTAATACCATACTGCTCCAATTTGTACAATAGTCTTCCATGCGCAACAGTGTCAAAAGCTTTCCTGAAATCCAAATATATGATATCAACATTATTTTTTGCATCCAGTTCCTTTGTAACCACATCATAGTATCCAATCAAATTTGTCAGACAAGATGGGAGGTCAAACCACTTCCCGCCAAGAGAACGGTAAAACATTACGCAAGGATGTTCGTGGTAAGCGAAGGGTGCAGCACACCTTGTACGGCTCAACCGCAGATCACTAGGAAACAGTTGACATCTCAATACAATATGGAATGCAAGAACACTGTCCCAAACAACGATGGGCAGCACATTCAGACGTATGGGATTCCACATCAGGCGACCGACCCAAAAGACACTCTCTCCTCACTGCTGATCATCGTTGACAGTGAATATTGTGGTGTCAAAAACATGCCGGTTAGACACTGGAGGACTGGAAATGAGTGTGCTGGTAAGATGAGTTCAAATACCTGGTCAACACGATGATGGACACCTTTGTGTGTGGTGAAGCAACATGAGTCCATCGACCCATCGTGCATCGTGACCACTAGCCAGGGAGATGGTGGTTGTTTAATATGGAGCATCTTTTTCTGTCAAGAAATAGGACTTCTCTGGTGCGTATGGACTAACATTTCACTTATGAGGTCTACCGGCAGCTCTTAGGAGACAATGTGCACCTTGCCATGTTGCCATTTTTCCGGGAGAGAAGCGATATCTTCCAAGATGATAATGCGCCTGATCATCGAGCCTGCACTGTGCACAAGTGGTTCGAAAAACATAGTAAAGATACCACCCATCTTGATTGGCTTCCAAATTCGCCTGACCTTCATCCAACTGAACATCTGTGGGATGTTCTAGAACGGGAAGTGAGGCGGAAGGACATGGGCGAATAGTGGCTTTAATCAGTGAGAACAGTGGTTCAGCATTGTATTAGGCAGTTCTTTCATTTCTACAACAAAACTGTTTAATTGGAAAAGTGATGATAGTATCCACAGACAAGCCCCGATAAGTTTCACTTCGTAAGCTCTCTCCGTTTATCCTTGCGAATGGCACACGAATGGTTACGATTACGTGGTCGAGTGGTTAAGCGAGAAGATGTACCGGTACACGTGCTTTGAGTACTGGCGTTCAAGCCCGCGTGACTACTAAATACGATGTTGTTTCTTATATTTTCCTCATCTTGTGAACTCCTCTGACCGTGTGGTCGTTTATTTATTTATTGTCCTTCCACATTGTGTGGACAGAATTTTGAGAACTGTAATAACTTGTTTCAAGCTTGTTATATTTCGAAAGCATAATGTTAACGAAAACATTTTAGCCCTCTGCAGAAGACAGAGTTCGATAGGATTACATAAGACCAGAAAAGCATTAGACCCGCTTCTGTATAGTATTGTAGTTATGTATTGGAAAAGAGAACGTTTATCTTGGGACCCTTTTGATAAATCCAGGCACTCATTTTCAATATTATAAGTCGTCTTGGCGAGACGAGAAAATCCTTTAGACAATTTACGATTCTTTAATTTTGTAAACGGAATTACCCTCTTGTTTATTTATATCTTGTATTATTTATTTATTTTTTTTGTCTCATGAATGATAAATGAAAGTTTTTTTTTTTTTTTTTTTTTAGTTTTATTATATTTGCTTTCATTCGCCTTGCAAATGCGTTTGTTGAAACCGTGTATAGCTGTTGAAAGGCGATGTTTCAAAAACGAAACCATGTTTATCCCACAGTGAATCGTGGTCTTGGCTAAACCACAAACAGGAGAAGAATAGATCTCGGAAGATCTGTAAAAAGAATAAAGAAAGATCACAAAGAATTCTGAGAAAGCTCCATCGATTATGGCTGTGTGCGTGTGCGCTGAATGGGATGATAGGAAAACAAAGCACGCCCCAGTTGGTCTATTGTTATCGAACAGAGATAATAGTCCATTTCTTTGAAAGGTTTTATGTAACTCACCTGATGTGTATAGATAGCTGGGAAAATATCGTTCGAATCCTCTCTTTACTGAAGGAACCAAATTGTTTGTTTCCCGTTCTTGTGGTAGCTGAGAATTTTATGTGCCACACATATGTTACCATCTTCACAAGGCCGAAGAGAATTAATTGGTTGGGTAGGAACGCATTAAAAAAATGACTGTTGGTTTGGCATATATTTATGGGCCGTTACGAGAAAATAGAAGAAAACAATGCGAATAGTTGAATAGTTTTATGAGGAAATCATTCGAGATAAAGTTAATAATGAAGCAATTTCATCATCAGTTCACATGATTTATCGTGCTTGAAACTCTCACATAATTGAACTATGGATCCCATTGAAATCTGGGCCTCAAATTTTGTCGAGCCAGAGGATAATAATCCAGAAAAGCAAGCATAATTCTCAAAATAAATTAATCAATCGCAATCATATAACGTAATTCAAAAAAGGAAGATATATGATTATAAATCAGCCGGTGATAAGTCCTTGAACACCACCAACACCACCATCACCACCACCACATTTAGATGAATACTTAAGTACCACTGACTCTCACTCAGAAGACTTTACTAAATGATATTAATTAAGGAAATAATGAGAATTCTTAAAGAAAAAATAATTCAAATTTAATGAGGTAGTTCAAAAATAGACCAGCTTATTAATAATAAAACAATAGCATAAAATTCAAAGAGATACATCGGCATAAAGAAGTGGTTATTTACAAAGAATAATGGAAAAAAAGTGTTTGCTTTAAAGCGAAGGCGGGAGATATGCAGACACCTGAGGGCTATTGAAACACCCACTTGAAGTCGTTTAAAGTGGCCATCATGAAGGTCGTTAGCAATTTCTCAGGCTTGACTTTTCGCATGCTTTTCGTACGAATGCCACTTTAACCTGACCCTGCCAAAGCTCTCAACACTTAGTCCTGCGTGTCGAGTTACTTGTCATGTTGATGCTGTGGCTGGCTATGGGTGTGAAAATGTTCGAACGGAGACATAAATATCCTTCAAGACTTCCTCCAGTAAGGAGGTTCGGCATCTGTGATTTATTAAAGAAATGCGGTCTCTTTAAAGCCTGACAAAAGGGACATTTTAACTGGGGGTGTTTCTCTGAAACCCGCCCGTGTGTGTAAAAGATACAGAAAAAATAGTTTTAACACACCCATACAAAATATGTGGGAACACTTGTGAGAAAATTCAGGGCTTGTAACTAAAAGAGGAAATTGGATCGTGGTGACAAATATTTTGAAAGTGTAAAGCAACTATTTAAAAGTCTGTAGCAAAGATAGAAACTTGAGCTTTTAGGATCTTAACAGAATGTTCAAAAGGGAAATGAGCTGAAAAAAAAAAAAAAATCATAACTGGACAAAATATTTCCCTAGCGTTTGCTAAGATGATTAGTTTTATCAACGCTAATTGTTGATACACTGATAGTATGAAGAATTAACGTTAATTCGTGTTGTATAACATAAATTACTGTTAAGTGCTGTTAATTAAGGTAATATTACCCTTGAACATCAATTACCCTCGACAGTAACTAATTTTTAGTTATGAAATCTGTGTGGCTCCATCTAGTGTGTAAAATGAATATCGCTAAAATGAAACTAGAAATACACGTACTTGCTGCTGCTTTTAAAGTTATATAGCCCTAAGTGTTGTATGTACCCCCTCCTCCCAATTTTAAAACTAGTCATCACAAATAATAATAATGCACAGCAGAAACGTTAAAAGTGCGTGTTATATTTTCAGTTGTTAAAATCCAGGGAGAAATAATTAAAGTAAATTAAGAAAGTGCTGACAATATACTGTACTACGATCTGAGGTACATGTTGTTATCAATTTTTTTTTTTAAATTACAGTGTGTGTTGTATTTAAATTTTTCTTAAAACCAGAAGGAAAATAAGTACATTACAAAAAGGTAAGTGCATATTATGTTGAGGTATGTTAAAATAGTTACTTTTATATATTATCAATTAATTAGTAATTAACTGGCAGCGAGTTAAATAGGTATTAACTTTTCACTTCTGTTAATCACAGAAAATGAAAATCCAATTAAAAAATCGAGTACTCCTGAAATGTAACGCACTGTGAACACTACCAAACTTGTTAAAATTAACCTCAAAGCATTCCTGATCATCACCGATGATCCAGTTCTTAAACTGATCATGGAATTGTCCGAATTAATGAGAACTGGTGTTTAGTATTTGTGTAATATTAGTAGTAAAGACAAATGAATGTGTAAATACGAAACACCAACGTTACGAAAGGAACCTCTTTTTTGCAATTAGTTCTCTAACCAAAAAACGAAAATTTTGCTCAATATTTACGTGGTGAGCAGTGTTGAACTGTTGTTTGTTCTCAAATGTATTTACATGAATGCGAAAAATTACTCAAAAAAAATTAATGCGAAAAAAACAGTAATAGATGTAATTACCGTTTGCTATAAGACATGAACTGTTAAGCCAAAATGCAGGGGGGAAAGTTTTAGTACACAACGTATTGCTTACTGGCATGAGTTTCATTGAGGCGAAACTACAAATTCTGCTTCCTTGGCAAGATATCAAATGAGCCTCCCATTTTTCTTTAATAATTGTACCGAACTAAGTTTCCGGTGTCTCACCCCACGCCGCATTTGGCATTTTTTTTTTTTTTTTTTTGATATAATCCAGAGATAAAATTCCATTCCAGCCAAGGACCAGGCTTATCATGCCTATGAGGTCATAATGCGATTCCAAATTCGTGAATGTTGTAACTTCATTGTAAAATGGGACGGCGGATCATTGTACATTTGGTTCTACCTCTATCAGCTGGAGGATGGGCCAGAACTCCTGGAATATTATAATACAAGATGACGATGCCATTTAATGTTGCTCAAAGAAAATAGTTTGTACATTTTTTCACAGGTAAAAACACGTCAGGGATAGCCCTAAAGTTAACGTGTTTTTCTTAATTTCAGAGGTAACAAAATAATGAGAATTCCTAAAGAATTCTCATTATTTTGTCAGGGCTAATCCCCGACAAAACACGTTAACTTTAGGGCTGTCGTTGACACCTTCAACGTGAGCTTGTGGATATTTGTATCTCAATTACGAAGGTTATGCATATTAACCTTTCCACTGAGATTAGCATTAGTTGAGGCATATGATGCGAGAAAGCAAGCTTATAGAGCATCAGCCAAAAAAAAAAAACCCTTTCCATTTCACCCATTCAGTCACTCCAAATATTTGTCTAGTTCTGCCTTAAATTTATTTAAACTATCAACTTCCACAACAACAGATGGAGGTCTGTTCCAGCAATCAACTACCCGCTGGCTAAAAGCAAACTTCCGCACATCTGTTCTACAACTGTCTTTCCTCAATTTGAATCTGTGCCCCCTCAGGTTCTTAATCTCAGCAAATGGAAGTATCCCATTAGCACTGAGCTTGCTCAAACCATTCAAGACCTTGTACACTTCAATCAGATCACCTCGCAGGTGCCTAGTCTCCAGACAGTGTAATTTGCAAAATTTAAGCCTTTCTTTGTAAGAGCAATCTTTTGTTCCATTCACTAATCTTGTTGTCCTTCTCTGTATTCGTTCCAACAGCTTTACATCTTCTTAAAATGAGGTCTGGAGGCCTCATCTTCTTAAAATGAGGCCTCCAGACCTGTATACAGTACTCTAGGTGTGGCCTGACCATTGCCTTATACAAGGGAATAATCACCTCCTTATCCCTGCTAGAAAAATTCCTATATATCATTGACAATACGCCATGAGCTACTCTTGTAGCCCATCTGCACTGCTCAGAGAACTTCATATCTGACTGCACAATTACTCCCAAGTTTTTTTATTCTCCACCTCCCTATGTACCACACAATTGGTACGTTTCTCTTGGGTTACTGCTACCCATATGTAGTACTTTGCATTTGTCAACATTAAACTTCAATTGCCACTTCTCAGCCCATCTACTTAACTTTTCTAGATCCTGTTGGAGTAACCTACTGTATTTACTATCATTAACAACCCTGCCAATCTTTGTATTATCTGCAAACTTGGACATTAAGCTGATCTATATTCGGCTTAATGTCCTTCATCGATATCATTAATAAATACACAAAACAACACTTGACTCAAAAAGTGAACCCTGGGGTACTCCACCAATAACATTAGTCCACATAGAGCAGTGTCCATGGATTACCACAGATTAATCTCATCGATGAAATAAATTTTTAACCGATAGGTGTCATCATAAGCAAGTCCATTATTTTTACAGCATTATTTGAAATTATTCATTTTTATCATTTCCTATTGCTTTTTTTTTTTTTTTTTTTACACTTTTTGTTGGTAAATTAAAAGGGCCAGGTGTTTTCTCACAATTTTCCACCCTGTTACTTTAGGAAAATTAAATCGGAAAGGTTATTTGTAAATCAAACGAAAAATAAATGCGTGTTCGATCAAAAAACTACCTTTCTCGCTTTTAATGTTGAAATTTCAAATGTAGTCTCATTATCATATTAACATAATTGTTATTTGACCTATGATATACGCCCTAGTAAGTAGTGCAGTGGGTTGAATCGCTGTCTGTCCCCACACCAGCTAGATAAGCCCCAGGTTAAAACAGGCTAGATAAGACCCAGATCCCGTCATTGACGCAATGCATTTCTATTTTTTTTTTTTTTTTTCACAACGTGATAAGTTAGTCGTTTCAGGTGAGAGTAGCTTGGTTTTTCGGCCCGAAACTTGTATTTTTTTTTTTTTTTTTATCCAGCCAACAGCATAATTGACCAAAACTCAGTGTTGGGACCATTGTTGTTTTCTGTATTTATTAATGATATTGATGAAGGTATATCAGTCTTAATGTCTAAGTTTGCGGATGATACGAAGGTTGGTAGGGTTGTTAATGATATTAATCACAGTACACTACTGCAACGGGATCCGGAAAAGTCGAGCAGATGGGCTGAGAGGTGGCAACTGAAGTTTAACCTAGACAAATATAAAGTCCTGCTTATGAGTAGCAGTAACCCCAGAGTATCGAATCAACTGTGTGTTGTACTACACTCAGGGTGGTGGAGAACAGAGACGTAACTAGGCAATCCTAGGGTCGTCGTCGCCCAGGCGCAACCACTCTTCCTGGGGCTTCTGATTGTGATAGATAATTCCTTCAGTTTGCGCCCCTGAAGCTCGGCCCCCGGGGGATTTCTCCCCCTGAAGATGACGATTCTACCAACTGTGTGCTACCTGCGAGGGCATGGTCTAAGTTGCTGATATCCCTAAAATCTACAGTAACCAACCAAGATATGTGTATAAACATCTACAACCCATGGTATAAGCGTATAGTCTGCGCGCGTAGCACAGTGGTATCGTCACCGTCCTCTCCACACCGGGTGGAAAAGGCTGGGGTTCGAATCCGGTCGATGACGCGAGGAACTTTAATTGCTTTTTTTCACTCCGTGGCTGAGTTAGTCGGTCTCGGGCGTAGATAACGAGGTTCTCCCCCAGAAAACTGGGGCTTTTCGTCCAGCAAATCGACCATAGAACACGACATAAGACACAGCACGGCAGATGAATTTAATTATTCGGGTCGCCTAAATATAATAGTTTGGTTTTTTTGGTATAAGTGTATGAACAACTGCAACAGATCGATCCATTGCAGCTGTTTACACTTCTTTCCTGTATCACCTACCTGAAAACATTTACATTCATTTGAAAATTCAAAATAAATTGTCAACCATTCTACAAAATATTGTTTTCTTGTAATAGTTTTGTTCCTCCAAAATATAATTTATTTTCTTTTTAGAATTTTCGGATATATTTTTGACAAAATGTATACTAAGTAACATCAAGATATTTGCATTCCAAAGCCTTGTGAAATATCGAGTGAGGAGAGAAAGAAAAGGATTTAAACCCTTGAATTCACATTGAATTACATTTTAAATTTATTTTTTTAAAATTAGTTATCATTATATTATGCAAGTTCTGTAGAAAGCCGCACTCCATTTTAATTTCCATGAAAGTTATTCCAAAAAACTGAACAAGGTCTAAAGAGAGGACTTGCCAATCAATAATATTGATTGTCCATTATTTCTCTTCCCTTGTAAGAAAAATTGAGGGGAAAGAGGGGTGGAATAATGCAGGTAATAAAAGTGCATTACTTAAATGAAATGCATAATGTTGGGTAAATACGAAGAAGGGAAGTGTTTACAAAGACCACAATACCAACGTACTTGAAAATTGGCCCTCGTGGATTTGATGACGGCAACAAGCTTTAGTGTTGTGCTCAAAGAAAGAATGTTACATTCGTAATAATGCCCTTGGCTACTTTCCTTTGGCCACTTTTTTGGGTGCAGGTGATGCTTTCTTAATGACTTATTCGAAAGCAATCTCACAGGACCGAAATAACGTTTAAAGCTTAGTCAAAATGAAATTTTTAAAAAATTATTTTGTATAGTTATTTTTTAAGGGAAAAGTGCTTTCATAATAAACAACTGTATTTGTTTTATCGTATGAATTGTGAACTGCATATTTAATATTTCTTTGAATGGCAGTAATCGCTGTAGTTGGTGAAAGGAAAAGGTAGATCAGAATTTCAAATGTTTCGATTTGCTAGAAAACAAAGTACTGTATAAATATTTATAATCCTAGCAATTCTTTAAGGTGAGAGAGAGGAGATGGCATTAAATTATAATTACGAAGAATAAAAAGAACTGTCCCATTAAATTCCTTGGAAATCTAAGTAAACAATCTTTAGCATTGGTAGAGGCATATGATGCAAGACAACAAGCTTATACAGCAACAGTAAAAAAAAAAGCCCATTTCACCCATCTATTCGCTACAAAAGTTTGTCCACTTTTTCCTTCAAGTTATTTAAGCTATCAACTTCAACAACAGATGGAAGTTTGTTCCAGCAATCAACTATCTGCGGCCAAATACAAATTTCCGCACATCTATTAGCATTAGCATTAGTAGAGGCATATGATGCAAGAAAGCAAGCTTATTCAGCATCAGCCAAAAAAAAAAAAACCCTCTCCCATTTCACCCCTCCGTTCGTTCGAAATACCTGTCCAGTTGAGCTTTAAATTTGTTTAGGCTATCAACTTCAACAACAATTGATGGAAGTCGGTTCCACCAACCAACCACCCGCTGGCCAAAGGCAAATTTCCGCACATCTATCCGACATCCGTCCTTCCTCAATTTGAATTTATGCCCTCTGAGGTGATTATTCTGAGAAAGATGAAGAATCCCATTGGCATTGAGCATGCTCAAACCATTCAAAGCCTTATACACCTCTATCAGATCACCTCGCCGGTGCCTAGTCTCCAGACTCTGTAATTTGCAAAACTTAAGCCTTTCTTCGTAAGAGCAACCCTTTGTTCCATTTACTAATCTTGTTGCCCTTCTCTGTACCCGTTCCAGCAGCTCTACATCCTTCTTGAAATGAGGCCTCCAGACCTGTATACAGTACTCAAGATGTGGCCTAACCATTGCCTTATACAAGGGAATAATCACCTCCTTATCCCTGCTAGAAAAATTCCTGTATATCATTGACAAGACACCATGAGCTACTCTTGCAGCTCGTCTGCACTGCTCAAGAACTTCATATCTGCTTGCACAATTACCCCCAGGTCCTTTTCATTCTCCACCACTGTCAGTGTAGTACCGCAGAGTTGATACATTGCTCTGGGGTTACTGTTACCCATATGTAGCACTTTACATTTGTCAATGTTAAACTTCATTTGCCACCTCTCAGCCCATCTGTTCAACCTTTCCAGATCCTGTTGCAGCAGCATAGCGTCAGTAGTGTCCTTAACGACCCTGCCAACCTTTGTATCATCTGCAAACTTAGACATTAAACTTGATATCCCATCATCAATATCATTCATAAACACCGAAAACAACAATGGACCCAACACTGAGCCTTGAGGAACTCCACTAATAACATTAGTCCACGTTGAGCAGTGTCCATTGATTACCACTCTCTGTCTTCTGCCACTCAACCATCCCCTTATCCATAGCAGCAATTTGCCTCCAATGCCACACTGCTCCAATTTGTGCAGCAGTCTTCCATGTGCAACAGTATCAAAAGCCTTTCTAAGATCCAAATATATAATATCAAAGTTATTCCCTGCATCCAGTTCTTTTGTGACTACATCATAATATCCAATCAAATTGGTCAGGCAAGACCTGCCCTTAACAAAACCATGCTGCGTCTGAGCTATAACTGAATTCTTGTCTAGATGATCCTGCAGTGCTTCTTTAACCAGTGCCTCCATTAATTTACCTGGAACAGAAGTTAAACTAACAGGTCTATAATTACTTGTGTCAGCCTTTGATCCTCCTTTGTGAATTGGGGTTACATTTGCACATCTCCAGTCTATGGGTACCTCCCCTGAGTCCAAAGAAGCTCTCATAATTATGGCTAGGGGTTTGCATACTTCCTTTGCTGCCTCCTTTAATATAACTGGATAGATCCCATCCACCCCAGGTGCCTTTTTTATGTTTATCCTCAACAATCTCTCCTCCACTTTCCTCTCAGTTATTACAAAATCATCCAGCTCACTGCCAATGTTTACTTTACCTACATCATTCTCCTTCCTGAATAACTCCTCATGCGTGAATGTAGATGCAAAATACTCGTTTAGATTGTTAGCCACCTGAGCAGGATCCTCAACTGTTGAACCATCAATATCCAGTGGACCAATCTGATTCATCCCTTTCCTTCTCGAGTTCAAGTATGTAAAGAACTCCTTTCTGTTTTTCTTTGCATCCTTTGCCAAGGATTTTTCGTAGTCTGCCTTTGCCTGCCTAATCTCCTTTGTGACTTGGTTACAGACCAACTTATATCTATCATAGGCTTCCATGTCACCCATTAATTTGTATGTATCCCATGCATTTTTCTTCTCTGCCACATGTCTCATTAGTCCATCTGACATCCATTTAGGCCTAAACCTTGAACAATATTTCTTAGTTGGTATGTAAAGCCTGGTAGCCACCAAGATTAGTTCCTTGAATGCTTCCCATTTTGAGTTTGCTGTTGGTAACATCATCAGTTGGTCCCACTGTATAGAATTTAAATACTGTCTCAGACCATCATAGTCGCCTTTACGAAAACAAAAACCCTTCCCTTTACCTCTGATGGTAGTTACCTCCTTGAGTATTCAACAACTCTTTCCTCAATTTCAGTTTATGCCCCCTCAGGTGTGCAATCTGATCCCATCAGCATTGAGCCTGCTCAATGCCGATGGGATCTGCTCAATCTTCGGTAGACTTCTCAAAAAAAAAAAAAAAAGTCGTCATCGAAAAAGATTTCACCAAACTACATTGGTGTTCAAAAGTTAAGAACAACACAGTTTGGTATATAAATTACAACTATTTTACAGCATTAGATTTTATTACAAATCATAAGGCATTCGAGTTAATCTTAATAACACAAAGCCTGGGCAAATTTAGAACTAAAATTATGGATTTATGCAAATGATTTCACAAGCAGCTGTCAGACTGAGGCTCTTTTATTGATAGTATGTCTAGATACTACTTGGCCAATTTGGCCCTTATGCAGATCCAACAAGCTCTGAAACTAGTTGCCATTCTGTGTAATCATCATGATCCCTTGCGGTTGGAGATAAATAATGGTTTGGTTTTACTGTCGCTACAGAAACCTACACTATAATGCACCAACCATGATAAATGAGTAGACATGTTAAAAGTACAGAAACAAAGGTTAAATTATTAGTTACCCAGGAATTTTGGTCACTATATCAGAAAAATATTTGCACAAAAATGTGTATAAGAGCAGTCAACATGGTATAAACAATATATAAAATGAAATAAAAGTATATGTTAACAAAAGAGTATATGTTAAAAAGATGTAAATAAGTTTGTTTTAAATAGTTAAAAACAGCTGTCATTATTGTCAGAGAATATCTGACTGAGCCTTATACGCTGTCAGATGGTTAGAAGTAGTAAAAGATATACGTCGTTCGTGTCTCAAATGTGGACGTTCACTTAAAATGGTGTCACAGTACTCACACATGGGAGGGTTGTCAGCCCTCAGCAGAAAAGAGTGCATCAGACGACTATGTTCTGTGCAGAGGCAAGGTAGAACAACTTCCTCTCTACCACTCCTGAGCAGACTACACTGCCATCTTTGGATTACAGGCTTGATTTGATACAACTTGTTTGCTAAATGGTCACCTTATGTGGTGATATGAGGTCAACCTCGGAAAGGTCTTCAAGAGACAGCCTGCTGCTTTAGAACTGGTTCCCATCTTTAGAATTACATTCAGCCACCTGGTTACTTTGGTCTGACTTCATTTTGTCACTTCTATTGTTCTCAATGTCAAAGAACCATCCAACAGTGCCTTTGTTAATTTGACTCAGTGATGGCTCTCTCTAAATGGACAATACGAGCTATATAAATAAGATACAGGGTTTCTGAAAACACTTTTTATCTAACTGCATGATTTGCATGTTGTCAACAGGTTGTGCATGTGTTTTATAGGGTCAACCAGTTTGTTTTTGAAATAGTGGAAGAAACATTAAATGGCTGGTCATCTAATTGTAATATACTATATTACAGTTTGACACCTCAATACATATGTATGCCAATTTGTATAGTTTATTGTTACTAACTGTTATTATTGTACAAAATAATCCTGCATCATCGAGAAACCAAACTTTCTTCTTAGAACTGCACTCCATGGGTAGGTCCCCCTCTAATAAAAATCACATAATTGTACCAAGTGACATCCATTACTATTCTTTTCTAATGCACCAACCCTCAACCCAAAGAATGTTGGATGCCAACCCTTCATATGGATATAGATGAAGTTAAACTAGGGTAATCATTATTTACTCATATTTCAGATGACACAGTGGGGAAAGATTAACTAATAGGCAAAGTAGGCAAGTGCTACGGACAGCAAACTGACCACATACTGGGTTATAAGACGTGATCATAGCAGAGTAGTCAGAATAAGAAACAGATCACTGGTCTAATCCAAGTGATACCACAAGATTCAGTATCGTTACAAGTTTTTTGTAGTTTTGTGGCACAAAAGCTGCTTTGGCTATATTGTGCCTCATTCCTAGTCTACCTTGTATATTCCTTTGCGGTAAACCAGAAGTGTAGTTTTTAGGGGTCGATTACAGTATGCTAGTACTATAGTGTGTTAAGGTTGTGCAATCTGTCTGCAAATCAATTCAGATATTGCATTATTCGATTTTAATGACAAGGGCTCTTTAGAAGCTAAAGTAGAAGAGAGAACTCATCTTTATACTAGGGTGTCTTTTTCTCTTTTATGTAACTTCAAGGTTAGCTGACTAAACAAAAATGACTGCCCTACTTAAAAACATGGAGAAATAGAGATACATCTTCTTCTTCTTCTTTAATGCTGCCGAATGGCGTTTGCGACTTCGTTTTGATATTGTTCTCTGTCTAACGCTGCGTGTAGAATTTGTGCTGTTGTCATGTGAAGCCAGAGACACATAATTATCCAATCTCTGCATTCTAAATGGTTATCATGGAAAACTGCATCAGTTACAAGCATGGTTCAACAGTCAGCTTTCAATACCATCAGTCTCCACGCTGTGATAAGGAGACAGGGTGGTAGCATTAAGGCTGGAAGGCCACTACCAGTGCTGACCTGGCACATTCTGGCTTTCATGTTTTGTTTTTGGCGATGAAGTTAAAAGGTGGGCTTAACCCTGGTTCTGCATAAATGTTTAAATTTCACAGGAGGTATGCTTGCACTAACAGTAGCATGAATGTGCTTGAATTTATGTAAAAAAGCACTGCAATGATATATGCCCTCATTTGCATGCCATTTCATCCTTCCATGATTAAATCTTTCACAGAGGATAATTCAGATGTTAACTAATTTTTGAAACTTCTGTTTTATGTAATAGTAATTGCTTAAGTTGTAAAAGACTAACCAGGAGTGGATTAACTTTTTTCTTCAGGGACATAATTCCATAAGGAGTGGCATCCAATAAAAACATTAATTGCTATACAATGCTTATTTATAATATAAATTGAAATTTTTTCTTGTTCTATTGTGTTCAAGGGGGTCACTGGATTTTATAAAGAGGAACTAAAGCAATGTTCTGGGGTATCATTAAGCTTTAATCATGTAGCAATAAAAAAAATCCATATTATTCTGATCTTGGAATAGGGCTATAGTTTACAATGTTTATAAACTATAGTTTCAAATCAGAAATTAAAATCCCCCATTATAAGACACTGATTTACTGGCCCACTATTTCTCTGCACAATTGTTCATTATACTCATCAAATTCATTCAGCCTATAACACACACCTACTCTCATTTTTCCTTATATTTTGAAGGTATTTTATTTTAACAGCCTATCAAAGTTTTATCCCCGAATCTCCAAATACAGAAAATTGCAAATTGGCACATTTTACGACAAAAAAATAAATTTTTGAATTTATTTAGATTTGAATTTGAATAAATTTGAATTTAGATTTTTGAATTTTGCAATTCAAAAATCTTAAGAAATTAAGATTTTTGAATTGCACTTCTCTTTAAAAATCCATATAAAAAACAGTGACATCTCTTTTAGTATTATACTTTATTCTTTAAATTTCACAACTTAGGATGAACTACAGCTATGTAGCTGCTATATCCAAGAGCAAAGAGAAACAGAAAATGGCTAATGTGAGTACAACTGGATTCTTCATTAAATCTATGGTTAATCTCTTTCATAAACTGTGACATGCACAAATGACAGCCTATTCCACATAACTGATTTTGCTGCCATTTTAACTAGTCATACAGCTCATCAGCTTCATGAAAAGCTATGTTGTTGTTATTTGGTTTTTAGGAGCATTAGCAAACAAGGCCATATTGCTCTGGGGATATGCAGTGGTCATTCCCTGACCTTTCCGCATCCTCTGTATTTGGTGGTCACGGGCTGGAACCCCGGTCTAATCAAGAAGCATGTGCTACGCACTGCTGCTCCTGCCCACCTGGCTACGGAGGCGCCTATGAAAAGCTATAATAATCTCAAAAACAAGACAGCAAGCAATCATTGTTAGTACAAGAGAAATTGGTTGACTTTCACCAGAGTACAAATTAACAACTTATTAAAATGGTATGTTAATTAATACTATTAATTAACATAACTAATTAACATAACATAACTATTAATTAATTAAAATGTTATGTTAATTAATAAAGACTATACATACCATATAATAAAAATATATTTTTTAAATCTTCCAATGCAAAAGTATTTTTTAAATATTCTCTTTATCTAATAGGCATGCATTGAAAATTGATATTGCAGTACATAACATTTACTTACACTTAAATTGAACTATTCTTTACTTGTGTAAAATAACTGAATTCAGATGTAAATGAATTCAGTCATTAGTGCTTAATATTCATTGAAATTGCTTCTCCATAACAGTTCAACCACTAGGTATATCTCTCTAAAATCCTGCATATCTCAATCTCTGAATCATACTTTAATAGTCTTTCAAAATTGATAGGTAATATACTCTAAACTTTTAAAGTTAAGAGCATATTCCCTATTTTGGACACATTAGTAGGAAAACTGAATATAAAAGTTCAGATGTTCAAATATGATTCAGATGATGCATCAACATCTTAAATTTTGATGGTTAATTTTTCAATCAGAATGGGGGGGGGGGGCAAAATCTTAATTTTTTTTTTTACATAATCTAAAAATATACATAATTTTTTTAATTGGAGCTGCATAGCCATAAAAATTCTTATGGCTGTCATTTGGAATAAAATTAATATCACACTGTATTAACTTCCATGAAATTTTTAGCATCTTAGACAGCTTTCCATTCTTGACCAAGAAATTTGACTTTAAATCAAGTCAGGAAATTTTTTTTTGTTTTTGATAAAAGATTGCCATTTCTCTTCGATCTAATCCAATATAGTGCCAGAATTAAGCATAAAACTTAAATTCCTTCCGTTTCTAGCTATTCATCCCAAAAAATCTGATATGTGATTCTGTATGGAAATGCACCTAACTACCATAACGTGTTTGATATGCTCATTCAAAGGTTAATTTGCAAACTAATCTGTTACTAGTTCTTCTATATACTACTCATCTTAACATTCGCTCCTTGAAAAATGATCCTTACCCATTGAAAAAAATAAAATAACACTTAAACAAGAGGCAATTATGTAAAAATAGAGACGTTACATCTGGAGAAGTAAAGCTTTTTATTTAATACTGAGAGATCTTGTGAAACCAGTAGATTGCCTACTATATAACTAAATTTTCATATTAACGAATAAAACATATGCCACATTCAAATATGCATTTAACTGCATAACATTTTCTATTGGTCAATGTAAATCACCCAAAGATTAATTTACATTATCAGACTTCAGGGCCAATAAAAAAATCTGTACATGGTATATGTCATCTCTCTCTTTCTTTCTTACTATGCATCCTGGTTGCTATCATATTTTACAACATATTGCAGAGCAACAAAGCTAGACTGTTATTGACTTGCTGATTGTGTGTACTTAACTATTTAACATGGGAAACATCTTTTATACATTTGAAATAGATAAATATATCTTTTAATAAATTATAAAGGGCAAATACTAGAGTAGAATGTACATCTCAAATATATATATCAATACATTACACATTTACATAAATTGAAACAATAAGCAATCTCTTATAACAAATCAAAATATTTATAGCAGTTTTTTTTTTTTTTTAACATAATGTTTTTAGAAAATTTATATCTGGAGTACACTTTCTCAGTAGGTTTAAAAATATACCATCAAGAAAGATAAAATACAGAGGCCTAAAATATTAGCAAAAATTATATGAAACATTTAAAAAATATATGATATCAATGATGTGTGTCCCACAGAATTTTTCTTAAACTTAACAAGAACATCTCACAGAGAAACAATAATATTCAATCTTTTTGTTTTTTCGTTTTGAAAATATTACACTATATAATAAAAGTCAGATAAGGTATCTCTTCACTATTTGAAACAATTGACTATTCTGACAACTTAGAATAATGCTATTATTCATATTTTATTTTATTTTTATTTTTTTATATATGAGCAAGAATATAAACAATAGATGAAATGTTTTTATTATTTTCAGTAAATAATGACAAAAAAAAGCCCTTTTTTAATGTCTTGCTACCTTTACTTAAAAAAAATAAATAAATAAATAACCCACCCTGCTAGAACAGGATGTTTTGCATAGAATAGAACACTTCACTGAAATCTAAATGGTACAATAACATTTTTACAAAAAAATATTCCATTAATTAAATTTGTGTAATCCATTTATTATTATTATTTATTTATTTTCAATAATAAGGGGAATCACAAAACACTATTATGATCCATAGTCTTTATATATTAAAAGACTCCTTTACATTATATGTTCAATCAACACTGTCATTTCTTTATAATTAAACTACTTGACCAATGATTAAAAAAGCAGCATTTTTAATGTAACAAAATGTTTATCTTTATTAAATATGGTACAAAACAGGAAAAAGAAGTACCCCGAGAATCTAAATGTTCCCATTCTCTCTCATTATTTTGTTAAGGAAACAAGTAAGCAGATCAAAAAACACTACAAAAAATATGTCTTTTATAAATCCATGTATTTTAAAAACCACTTTGCAAAACTATCACTATAACCTGAGTTTAAATATTTCTTTAATGTGAATGCTGGTTTTCAGAATAGTGATATACAACTAAAGTATATAATTTCATCTAGACGGATCCAAAAACAATGAACATTTTAAACACTAAAGTGTACTGTGAACTAAACCCTTTTACAGATACCACATAACTGGTATCCTATTTCAGCTTATATAAAATGAAATAATCTGTCACCCCAAAGATATTCAGTATGCCAAAAAAACATTTTTCAACTAAAACTCAATATATGCAAAACTAATCTGTACCAAGTATGAATTCTAAATAAAAGAATATTTTACACAGTGAAGTTAACCAGTTACAGACACTCCCTGACTTGTGTAATACTCGACTTCCGTAAGTTTTTTCCGGCTGGTGTGAACTTAAAAAAAATCATGGGAACGTATTTTGCATCCCATAGGAATAAATGGAGGTATTGTGAAAACATTGCAATGTGAACCCAACAACACATTGTGTTTTTTTTTTTTTTGTAATTCATTCCAAGACCTTGGAAGTGGAAATTTTCACTATACATGTATAACTAAGCTATTTATCTCTCTAAAAGGTCATTTTTATAATGGAGTGCTACCCTTTCATCGTTATCATACGTTCCATTATAAGAATCAATTTTGAGTGCCTTTGTTGATATTTTTTGAAAGAATATTTCTGGAGGTCACGGCCATAAAACAATCCGCACTTTCCAGTTCATTTGGCTTTTGTATTAGTGCATATAATTATAAACAGGTAGTAAACTCGATCTTATTGCAGTTGCGATATTCCCGATAACTGGAATTGTGTAGGTTTTTACGTTATTATGGTGACATTTATTCCCCCTTCACTGAAATCTTCAATCATATAAGAAACATAAATAAATTTTCAGAATCTTCTCTTCATTCTTATTCACTTATTTTAATGATGAAAGGAAAGTGACTAATGGAAAGTGCAAGTGGTGGCAGGGCTAGGAAACAAAACAAAATTGATTTAGAAATGAAAATAAAAATGATCAAGTATGAAGCAGGACAAAGTTTGTCATCTATTGCATGGGAATTAGGTCTTGTTGTTTCAACAGTAAATACTATTTTAAGGGACAGTGTGCATATAAAAGAACATGTTAAAGGATCAACAGTTCAGGTTCTATATCGAAGATGAAAAAGCTATTAATAATACGGATGGAAAATTGGATTCAGAAGAGAGTGCCCCTGAGTCTAATGGCCATTCAAGCAAAAGCAACAAGTATTTATGAAGATATTAAGGATAAGTACGGTGAACCCCAAGCCAAGTTCGTGGCAAGCAACAGGTGGTTTAATAGCTTCAAGCATCACGCTGGTTTCCACACCATTAAAGTATGCAGTGAAGTCGCCAGTGCCGATCTGTAGCAGCCGAGAAATTTTGTGATGTGTTCGAAAAAAAAACCCTTTTTAAATTTCCACAGCCCTCTACCTCAGCAGCATACTTATCAGCTATAAACGTTGATTCTGGCAACAATGCTCGAAAGGTAAAACTTGCTGACATTATGCTTGTCCTCTCCCTTTTTTTGTAATTGCACACTTTTGTAATTTTTCCTATGCACGAGATAAACAAAAATTGAACAAATAATTCTATTTACATATTCGTCAAACATTTATTTTTGCTTCAATCAAATTCAGAAAGAATAGTGCTGCATAAGCCTTTAGGGAAATTCCGACTTATGTAAAATTCAACTTATGCAGAGTTCCACAGAACGCAACCCTTACTTAAGTCGGGGAATGCCTGTATTTGATTATATACATTTCTTGCTATAAAATATGGTTCAAATTTTTACCTTCCGCTAGAAAATATTTGGTCACAAGTCATGTCCAAGTAGTCAAAACATCTGACATTATTTTTAATGAGTATTTTAGGAAAACAAATGCAAGAAATAATGAACCAGTAACAAAAAAAATAAAATGTTTCTATGTAATAATTATAACAACTGTGCAAAATGCAGTGATAATAACAAGACATTCTAGTAGCAAAGCTAGAATAAAAGTCAATTAACCTATAATAGAGTTAACTAGTTAATTTTAGAGTAAAAAAAAAAAAAAAAAAATAGCAGAATTCCTTAGTCAATTTCCAACTATAACAGAAAGGAAATAGTTCATTCAGAAATTTGGATTCAAAAATCAATGTTTTAAATAAAAGTGTCATTGCATCTCTTATATAAATGGGTGTTTTAAACTGTTTTAAATAAAGGTGTCATTGCATCTCTTATATAAATGGGTGTTTTAAACTGTTTTAAATAAATGAAAAACTTGAGCAGATCAAAATTAAATTAGTGAATATATATTTGCTTATGTAAGTGTGGGAAAAAATAAAACACAACATATGTACATATATTGGTAAATAGAAATGAAGGTTTATATTACCATATTTTTTAAAACCCTAGTCTAAAACAGGGACAGTAGATTAAAAAAAAAAAAAAAAGAACAATGTTCACTGACCAGTACAACTAAAATAAAAACTAGCCAAGTAGTACATTTTGTTAAAAAAAAAAAAAAAAAAAAAAAATTGAAAACAGCATACCATATATTTAAGTGCAGGGTACAAACAAAGTTGCAACATATTTACAGTATTTGTGAATATATATATTACTGCTATAAATGTAAGCCAATGTAAAACATGTCAAAAATAAATTAGTCTTTTTTTTTAAGTCTGGAAAGATACAGTGACAACAGGAATGTTAGATTTACAAGCAGAATTAGAATTTTTTTTAAACAACAAGTTGGCGGGTGTAAACAGTAAATATGCAAGTGTGTGTGTGTGTGTGTTTCTCATCAGAAATGTCATATATTAATCTTCTAGTATATATACATAATTCTCTATTACAAATGCTTCATCACAAAATAATCAGAGGCACATACTCTTTCAGCTCAGAGGGAACTCATTACTATCAGCTGCACCATTTGCTATTCAAGCCTTAAAACATTTGAATGTCTTTCATTTCCTGAGATCCACAACAGTCACCATTGCATTATCATCCAATATTAAATGACTGCATTCCTGCACAAATAAATGAAGAGAGGGTTATTCAGAAAAGTGAGAGAAAAACTTTTAAAAAACAGTAACAGCAGCAAAATCAAATATAATATAAAAATATCTTGAATTTAATAAATAGAGGGTACTGGTTAATTAAATAAATGCTAACTTAATTGGAATATGCACTGTAGAATATATACCATTAATAGTTGGTTGCATTCTACCCAGCTGCTATCAAAATCTCACTATCCAGAATCCATGGTAACCAGAATAACCCACATACCTGGATTTTTAAATATATAATGTGATCTAAAAGATCCGGCACTTTGTCTTCTATTAACACCCATTACCATCCAGGTCTAGTTCATTTCAAACTGATCAAGTTTCATGGAATTTGTCAATTAACTGCCACAAAATATTGCAATGGGGCATGTTAGACAGAATATTTTTCTGAAAACTTCTGATTGGCCTCTTTTATGTATCATAAAATCTCATACCTCAAAAAAAAAAAAAAAAAGAAAAAAAAGCCATTTACATAACACACTTAAAAGCATCTAAACCTACTTTTTGACTGAAGAAGGAGAATGATCGGGGAACACACTACTACTGGAAGCAACATCTGTGGGTGACTAGCCATGTATGCACAGGGATTTAAATTTGTTAATAATAGGGTTATCCAATTAAAATACAATCATTTTGCAAAATTCTAATTAAAATGCAATTCACCTAGAAACAATCCAATTAAAATGCAACTCAGTTTGCAATATAACATAAATTTTATTTAAAAAAAAAAAAAAGAATTTCAAATTGTTATGGAATGTTCAGGTGTACAGCACATTGCAATCCAATCTGCAATACAAAATTTTATTAAAAAAATGGATACAGAATCACTGGTGTGTCTACACTGACATGCATTCACTCTTTTTAGTGTAAATGATACAACTCTATGGAATAGGTTCATCTATGGCAGAGCCATAGTTCTCAGTGTTTTATTTCAGTCTTATCTGGTGCTGTTTGAATAATCATTACTGAATGTCACTAAAATTTATGTTACAAAAAAGGTAACGTTAAAAAATAAAAACACATTACATAGTGTACTAATAATGCTGTACTGCTCAATTATACAGCATTCTGACACCCATCTAAAAATATCTCATTCCATATCCAATGGCACTACATGCTTTTTTACTGTAGTTACCTCAGTATAGCCTGTGACCACCAAATACAGAGGATGCGGAAAGGTCAGGCAATGACCACCGCATATCTCCACAGAAATATGGCCTTAGGTTGCTAATGCTCCTAGAAATAAAAAAAAAACACCTCGGGTATACACTATTAACAAATGGAAAATCCACTCATTACATTTTTGTTATCAGATGCAGGGAGTTCAGACTCTCCTTGTAGTTACTTTTGCCACCCACCAGACAGTACAGGATATCTCTTTCCAAGCATTCATTATTTGGAACACACACACACATAGCAGAGGTAATTAATTTGGTACTGAGTGTTACATAAGCCTAAACTCATCAGCTATAACGTTCTGTGAACTGTCAGAGTTTGAAATCTAGATCTCTGTCTATTTACTCATGTATTTGGCAATTCATTTAAAGATCCACTGAAGCAGCACAAAATACAAACAATTTTCATTTTGTTCAAATTGCTATACACTGGTTGAAATGATCTCCATTGATAAAAATTTCAGATAAAGTGCTTACCTATGCAGTCTGTCAATAACCAACATAAAATCTTGCAGCAATCACTAGCTCAGCTGAAATGAACAATAAACCGAAAACTTTTAGAAGTTAGTAATTTTTACTAATGGAGTATGTTTCAAGAAATCTGCTTCCAATCTGCACACATGGGATATGGAGAAAATCAGGAACCACACTGGACCCAGTCCACTTAAAGCCAACTGTTAATCATAATGATTTGTAAGGTAATGATGTGGCAAGCTGGCTAAAGTGTGCAGATTTTCATCTACAGGCAGCTCAGCTCCATATAAATTAAAATCCAATAATAGATCTTTATACCATAAATTCAATAAGATGGTGTCCCATGCCACAAGTCAAAAGCAACATGTAAATAGAGCAGGAAAATGGATTTCATCTCTCTTATGGGCTACACAGTCCAGACACAAATGTTAAAGAGCAAATCTGGGAACATGGCAGGTGCTCTTAGCCATCAAACATAGATAATTTTAAAGCAATGATCCACACAAATCTTGGACATCATTATATTACACAATGATCCAAAATCTAATGATGGCAAGTGTCCAAGCACTTCATGCTTCAAAAGGGCAAGTTACCAAATAATAAAATACTTCCATACTAATCTTTTTAAGTATATCAAAATAAAACGTGTTTCACAATTATTGTATTCATTTTATTCTAGAAGAAAGAAACATATATATAACTAAGCATAATGAGAAAGGAGAGAGAGAGAGAGAGAGAGAGAGAGATTCTGGAAGTCAGAAAATATAGCTACTATTTGAAGAAATGGTATTGACATAAGCACTGTTGTGAAATTGTATTCTGAAGGAAAATAAAACATCTCACTTTATAAGAAACATTCATTTACCTCTCTGAAAAACTTTCAATCATCATATTTGTTTTGCCAGTAAATTCCCCTAATTAACTAATACCCAAACAGCTATATGTGAGAGAGTTAAAAAAAAAAAAAAAAAAAGGGGGGGGGGGGGAAGAGACTCATTTTATCACAAGCATATGTTTAAAGCACTCTTTCAAACAAATTACAAGCTGACCTATTTTTGTGTCAGTTTAACCTGGACCCACAGATGCCAGGGATAAGTTTATAATTTTCCTCTACTGTGATTGGGTTATGTTAGCCTAAATACTATAAAGAATCCATTATTATTTATCAATAGAAATTTTCTCAATATTTAATGGGCACATGCAAAAGATATACCATATTCCTGTTTACAAAACAATTTAAAAACTTCAAGGATGTGATTGTTTATTTATACTATCCTAATTTCACTATATACCAGATGGCAGGATCAACATCTGTTCCTGCTTTGGCAGATGGTACAATATTACATCTGAACGATGAAAAACACAGTTAGCACTGGAGAACTATAATAACACTGTACTACAAATAAAGTTTCAAATATAATAATAGAGAAAATATTATCTCCACAGGAAAAATATGTGCATTAATGAACATACTAGAGAACATACATGTAGTAATTAGTAAATAAATATTAAGCAGAGTCTCTGGTAGATTCTTATTCTATCATTTTTTCCCCTACTTATATGAAAGGGCTAGAATAAAATGAATTTAAATTAAATTTATTTCAAATGGCCATTTGAAATAATCAACTGTTACATCTCAGAATTTAATAAAATCATATGAAAATAACAAGACAACTTGATCTGATCATCCCCACATTTAAGCTTTTGGCATTACACATAATGCACCATAATTCCAGAAGCTTTTTAATGGATATAACAAAAGAAGAATTATTTATCAATGAAATTTCAGGAAAAGCTAAGTAGAATATCTATTATCTTTCCTTTAATCCCACAGATATCTCAGTGTGTATACAAAGAGCAGATAATTCTAGTTACATCAATCTGAATTATCTCCTCCTATATTACCAAGATTTATTCACAAATCTTTAAGATCAACCTATCAATTTTTTTCGAGTGTACCTCTATTATTTACAAACAGAAATTAGTAAAATGCACAATATATTTAATAAATATAGCATTTAATATTAATATACAAATTTTGTAATACCTACAAAAAACTTTGATGTAATGTTAGGCAGAATATTTTGATTATTTCGATTTTTGTTTTATTTTTTATTTCTGTGCACTGTGACTGATCATTTGACATCCCTTGTTATAAACACAATGTATTGTACTGAAAATTAAAATGTGCAACCATCAAAAAATATAGATGCTGTAAATGAAATTCCTGTGATATCAACATGAAAAAAATATGTCAAATACCTACCTACATGCATAGGCCCATCACCACCAAATACGGAGGATGCGGAAAGGTCAGGGAATGACCACCACATATTCTAGGAGCAATATGGCCTTAGTTGCTAATGCTCCTAAAAAACTAAACAACAACAACAACAACATACATAGATGTTGAAATTTTTCTTAATAAATGACACAGCAAAAATGTCATGGTGATGCTAAAATTATGCTGAGGTAGAGTCAGATTTCTGGGTACTGGTGACAGATTCTAAACATCTACAGGAAACACTTGCTTTTAAGTGTTTCCTGCAAATGTACTTCACTGTTCCTTCAAATACACTTTCAAGTTGAACAGCAAAGTCAAAGAAGGATCATTTAAATAAAATGCTACTCCAAGCAAGAGATTAGACATTCATCATACACACCTTGGTAATGAAATTATTATGAACAAAGGTCAGTCCTGTTTATCAAAAGTGCCTTCTTATTTGTAGTATAATACTGAGGAAATTAATGATAAGAATGTTACACTCAATGCCATTATGGGATACCATGTTTCTTCTTGTGCAAACTTCAGTTTTCAAAAAGCAAACTGAAGCTTGTACTAGAAGAAACATAACAGATTTAACTCATCAGCATTTTCAATTTATACAGCTATCTTTCCTCCGATGAAATGGCAACAGCATTGAAATAGCTGTTCACAATGTGCCATCATATTTGAATAAAAGCAGCAATTTGTCCTTGAGGTTGTCACAGACATTCTCTCAGATATGCCAGACAAGCTGTTCCTACTACCTGGGAGTCTAAAACGCTGATGGAACTGATATTCGGGTGACACTCTAGTCAAAGTGGACCCAATTTCGGCGAAGTCCGGACGGTCTATGACAGCCAAATCCTCTGCTTGCACCTTCACGATGGTGGGACTGTTAGTAATCCTGGGTATAACCTTCATGCACAAGTACATGGTGGGTGACAACCCAGGTGTGAACCAACGTAAGCAGGGGTCGAAGTGTGGCGCCCACACCACATGGAGGAATGCCGCCCCTTTATGTTACCAGGCAGTACTAGGTGGTAGATGACTCTCATCAACCGGTGAAATACCACCACTTTGCTTATTGGAGGCTTGAAGTGGTGGAACCCATGTTTAGTCTCTAGAGCTAAGTTCCGGCCAACCCTTCCCTATCTCTTCCATCATGCAGTATGATTGATGATTTTTGAGGTTATGATGAATGTCGTGGCGAGATCCAATATTCCTTACATTTCGAGGGTACAGCTCTAAAACGGTGTTCGCAGGCCGGCCGCTAGTTAGTACACCGGACTGAACCTATTGGTAACTCTCTAGGAAGCTTCCGGATCAGCTAGTGTATAATCTTGCTACCTCTACTCTGCCAGATAGTGACTGGAGGGAGTCCGAGTAGTGTGTATGCGGGGAGCATTGTCGAGGCCACGTTATGTCAAGGATCTGGGTATATTCTTACCACATGTATGCCATATCCAAAAATTTCATTACTTCATACAGCATGTCCCACCCACTTTTTCTTACTATTGAATACACCATGAATTGTCAAAATAATAGAGCAAGCTTATCTGCGAAAAGATCTAAACCTCCCAAGGACTTCCTAATTCATTTCACAAATATACGTGGTCTCAATTCTAATCTCAACGATGTCCATTTCCACTTGCAGTCTTCCAAACCCCATGTACTTTTTCTGACTGAATCTCAGTTATCAGTTGATTCAACTACTGCTCATCTCAGATGTCCAAATTATTTGCTGTATGATTCCTTTCGCCTCAAAGGAGGTACTTGTGCATATGTCCGTTCTGATATTCCCTGTCAGAGACTTGGCAATTTGGAATCTCCTCTCTTTGATCTTCTCTGGCTTAAAATCTCTCTACCTCATTGTGTAAAATTCATCTCTTGTCTCTACCGTTCTCCAAACTCCACTAATCACTTGGAGCTCTTTGACTTCCTCTCTTTGCAACTTGACTTTCTCCAGTCCAACTTTCCTAACAGTGAGGTAATTTTCCTTGGTGATTTTAACGTTCACAACTCCAGCTGGCTTCAGTTTTCTAGTCACACCGACCCAGCAGGTCGAGATGCTGAGGCTTTTGCAATTACTAATGACCTAGCACAGATTGTTCATTTACCTACAAGAATACCAGACAATCCTAATCATACAGCCAATACGCTTGATCTTTTTCTCACAAACAACCCTTCTAAGTACAAGGTTGAAGTGAGAGGTCCTTTAGGCACTTCAGATCACAACTTGGTGATTGCCTCTTCTCCAATGGAACCTTTATCTCATGGCTATTCCCAACCTCGTATTGTTTGGCATTACAAGAATGCAAAATGGGATGACCTGCGAGACTTCTTTTCTTCTTTTCCTTGGTCCGATTACTGTTTCAAAACTTCTGATGTCAACGTTTGCTCAGATCGTGTCAGTGAAATTATTCTTGCAGGAATGGAATCCTTTATCCCACACTCCACTTTAAAATCTCGTCCTTTATCTAAACCTTGGTTTTCCAATAAATGTGCTAAGGCTGTCCAAGAGAAGAACGTTGCATATCGTAATTGGCTTGTTTCTAATTCTTCAGTTTCATTTTCTGCCTACACCAAAGCTCGTAACAATTGTAAAGCAGTTATTAATCAGTCCAAACTAGAGTTTGAACAGGCTAAGAGTAGAAAACTTGCTTCTTGCCCTAATGGTAGCCGAGCATTCTGGTCTCTTGCCAAAGCTATTGGCCGCAACTTTTGCCCATCTCTGCTCCCACCTCTGTCCAAACCAGATGGTTCTGTTGTCACTTCAGCCAAGGATAAAGTTGACCTGCTAGCATCCCATTTTTCTTTGAGCTCATGTATTAATGATCTTGGTAAAACACCTCCCACCATTCCTAACACGCTCCATTCAATGCCTCCTGTGGTCTTCCGTCAAAAGGATATCAGAAGGATTTTGATGAATCTTGATGCTAAGAAAGCTCCAGGTCCTGATGGTATTTCTCCACTTGTTCTCAAAACCTGTGCTCCTGAACTTACTCCTATTCTTTGCCGCCTTTTTTCACTTTCTTATTCCAAAGGTGTTTTTCCTTCTGCTTGGAAATTTGCTCATATCCAGCCAGTTCCTAAAAAGGGTGACAAATCCCTCCCATCCAATTATCGTCCCATTGCATTTACTTCTACTCTTTCTAAAGTAATGGAGAAATCAATTAACCGCCAACTCTTAAACTACCTAGAAACCTTCCGTCTGATCAACGATCGCCAGTATGGATTCCGTCAGTGTCGATCCACTGGTGATATTCTGGCTTATGTTACCCATTTATGGACTAATTCAATGGAAAGGTTCGGTGAAACACAAGTAGTTGCTCTTGACATCTCAAAGGCTTTTGATCGTGTTTGGCATAAAGGTCTTCTAAACAAGCTTCCATCTTATGGTTTGCCAACTGTTTTTAGTAATTGGTTATCCAGTTTTCTCTCTGATCGCTCACTGAGGGTGATGGTAGATGGCTCTCTGTCTTCTAACTTCTCCACTAATGCCGGTGTCCCCCAAGGTTCAGTTCTTTCCCCCACTCTTTTCCTCTTGTATATCAATGACCTTCTTCCATTGACTGGAAATCCTATCCATAGTTTTGCCGATGATAGCACATTGCATTCAACTTTCCATTTTGAGAAACCTTGTCCAGCTCAATCAGCTTCAAGTTCTCGAAAATCTGCTGCCAATTCCTTAAATGCCGATCTTCAGGTAATTCTCCAGTGGGGCAAAGACAACTTAGTTGATTTCAACCCTTCTAAAACTCAATCTTGTCTTATATCTCGCAAAAAGGATTCTTCTGCTCCTATGCTTATCTTTAGTGACATTCCGATTTCTAGGCAAAATGATATATCTCTTTTGGGGATTACCCTGACTTCTAATCTCTCTTGGCACAAGCATATTACAAATATTGCTTCCTCTGCATCTAAAAAACTTGGTTTTCTCTTTCGCTCTCGGCGTTACTTTTCTCCCAAACAGCTGCTCACTCTGTATAAATCGCAAATCCGCCCTGCCATGGAATATTGTTCCCACATCTGGGGTGGTGCCCCCAAAACCTCTCTCAGGCTTCTTGATTCCATTCAGAAGAGGGCAGTTAGGTTAATTAATGATTCATCTCTAACAGAGTCTCTCCACTCGCTGTCTCATAGACGCACTGTTTCTGCTGCATGCCTCTTCTACAGATACTTCCATGGGCACTGTTCTTCTGAATTGGCTTCTATAATTCCCGCTCTCTCTTTCAAAACAGTCCGAACACGTGCCGCCACCAGCCAACATCCATTTACTGTCCAACTTCAAACCCACAGAACCAACTTTTCATCTTCCTCATTTATTCATTCAACTGCCGTTTTCTGGAACAACCTTCCTTCATACATATTTCCTGAAAATTACAATCTACAGAAGTTCAAGTCCAATATCAACAAATATCTTCTTTCGTCTTCTCAACCTCCAACCCAAGCACGGTACTAAGTACTATAGGTTATAATACCTCTCGTGTTTGGGGTTCTCATAAAAAAAAAAAAAAAAAAAAAATATCATGATGTTGCTACATATGAGAGAGAGCAATGACATTATAGAAACCTATGCTATTCTTAGTGCAGATGCTATATTTCAGTTTTAGTATAGGAAAAACAATAATAAATAAAAAAAAATTAGAAATTATCCTTTATTAATGTAGTATTAATATATAGACCTCACAGAGTATTTCAAATATGGTGCAACCTCAATATAATATAATGCAGGTGAAAACTTTAATACCCACATTATAAGTAAAGCATATTATGGCCAAAAAATTATTTTTTTCCATAGTTTTTTTAACATAAATACACTACTTTGTAAATAAGTACTTTATTTACTAATGTCTGAGGACGAGGGTTGCCGGTGCGGACGTGCCTTTCTGCCACTCTTGGAACAGAGCAGTTTTTTCTGATTTATTTTCTGCTTTATTAGTTTAAATTGACATATTAACTTATTTTCTAGAGTAGCTTTATATTCCTATTTACGGCTTAAGTTTAAAGTAACTTAGATAGAGATTTTGTAGGTATTACTTAGTATCGGAAAGGGTATCAAATCCACGTGTTTACCGTTCGTAAATAGCCGCCATTGTTAAGGGAAAATTAATCAGTAAAATCTATTAATCTTGTCGAACTTCACTGGCAATTAAATTGTACTTTTAACTATACATATAACCACTTAGGTTACGTAACATAAATAATTAGTAAAAATAAATAATTAATACATAACTTGATACGGAAGTTATATAAAGGGATTTCGTAGATAACACTCGTTACTGAAACAAATATTTCGTAGATAACACTCGTTACTGAAACATAAATATAGCGTTATGACTGTGTTGGGATAAAAGTTTAGGATTTAATTTTGTACTGAAATTGAAATTTTATTCAAAGTAAATCGAAATCATGACTCAAACCAGAGCAGCAAAGCAAAAGGCTCAAGCTAATGGAAATGCTGTGGCTCAGGGGAGAACTGAGGGGGGCAGTTGCCCTCTGAATCACAGCCTTTTAAGATGCACTATTTGCTTGATGTTTGCGGAGCAGTCAGGTATGGGACATGATACTGCCATGGAGGATATCTTTGTATGTGCGCGATGCAAGGAGTGTAAGGAAATCAGGCGACAACTCAGCGTTGTTATGGGCTTATATGAGAGCTTGAAAGACAGGGTGGATGCCCTCGAAGGATTACAAGTGAGGGGCCCATCAAGCTCTCAGCTGCCCACACCAATGCCAGATCTTGCACTTGGTCATCGCGCAACACAGCGGCAACCCCCAAGGCAGAATGTGCTAGTCCCAAAGGAACTAGTAGTTGTTGGTGACTCTATTGTCAGGGAAAAGGGGAAACATGCTTTGTAAAAAGGATAGGTGGAACAGGACCAGGGTATGTCTGCCAGGGGCAAAGGTTGATGACGTTGTAGAGCGGATATCATCTTTTAAGAGCACAAAAGGTGATATAGTTGTACACGTTGGCACTAATGATATGAAGAGTAGGAGACTGGCGGAATTACTTAACAAGTACAGGTCACTGATGAAAAAAAGCTGTGAATTAGGGTTGAATTTGAAAGTGTCTGCAATTCTGCCCAGACACGATAGGAGGGAGTATATGATGAGAGCCCTGTCGATCAATTCGGCCCTGGAAAGATTGTGCAGGGTTCAAGGGGTAGAATTTTTTTTCAGCCTGGTCTGTACTTGTTAACAGGAGAGACTGCTTCTACAGGGATGGGATACACTTAAATAGAAAGGGTGCAAGAATGTTTGCTGATGCTATCGAGGCAGTGTTAGGTGGGTCGGAAAACTGCTAGATTGGGGGTACAAGGACTAATAGATTAACAGTAGCCACTGGCAGAGGAGAAAGTGATTCTTGCACTGCTTCTATTGGAATGAGCAGCTGTTGTTGTTGTTGTTTTGGTTTTTAGGAGCATTAGCAACTAAGGCCATATTGCTTGGAATGAGCAGCAGCCTGGAAAATAAGATGCAGGATATTTCAGAGACTGCTGGGAATCATGGGGGTACAAGTAAACACATGGGTTGTGTTAGGGTGGCTAAGAGGAAGAGCAGGTGCATGTATATTTGCGTGTACACCAATGCTAGGAGTTTAGTAAATAAATTTGATGAATTTGAGGTATTGCTCAAAACATCAAAGGCAGATATTGTTGGGATTTCAGAGACGTGGTGTCACACAAATATAAGGAATGCAGAACTGGAATTTGGGGAGTACAATATCTACATAAAGGATAGACAGGATAGGAAGGGAGGAGGGTTTATGCTATTAGTTAAGAAACACAAAATCCAAGGAAGTGAAGCCAGTCGACATCGCTGGACAGTGCAGTGTCGAGTCAGTTTGGTATGACATAAGCATTGGGAGATCAAAATTGAGAGTAGGAGTGTGCTATAGGCCTAATGACTCTGATGAGTATAATAAGAAACTGTACAGAGAAATAGAGTGGGCCAGTAAATCAGAGAGTCTTATAATGGGGGATTTTAATTTCCCAGATATTGACTGGAATTTGGGGGCTGGTCACTCACACACTAGCAAGGCTTTTGTGGATTTAGTGGATGATTGTTTTCTACATCAGCATGTTCGGAAGGCAACTAGAGGGAGTAATACTCTTGATTTGATTATCAGTAGTGATTCTTCATGCATTAAGAATCTGCAGATAAATGAACCACTAGGTGGCAGTGATCACAGTGTTCTGAAGTGGGAGTTACTCAAAGAGGTAACTACCATTAGGGGTAAAGGGAAAGGGTACTGCTTTCGTAAAGGCGACTACGATGGACTGAGACAGTATTTAAATTCTATACAATTGGATCAACTGATGACGTTACCAACAGCAAATTCAAAATGGGAAGCATTCAAAGAACTTATCTTGCAAGCTACTAAGCTTTACATACCAACTAAGAAATATTGTTCAAGGTTTAGGCCTAAATGGATGTCAGATGAACTAATGAGGCATATGGCAGAGAAGAAAAATGCATGGGATACATACAAATTAACACGTGACACAGAAGCCTATGATAGATACAAGTTGATCTGTAACCAAGTTACAAAAGGAGGTTAGGCAGGCGAAGGTAGATTACGAGAGATCCTTGGCAAGGGATGCGAAGAAAAACAGCAAAGAGTTCTTTACTTATGTAAACTCTAGAAGGAAGGGGATGAATCAGATTGGTCCACTTGATATCGATGGGTCAACTGTTGATGATCCTGCTCAGGTAGCTAACAAACTAAATGAATATTTTGCATCGACATTCACACATGAGGAGTTATTCAGCGAGGGGAATGCAAGAGGTGTATTCAACTCTAGCAGTAAGCTAGAGAATCTTGTAATAACTGAGAGTAAAGTGGAGGAGAAATTGTTGAAGATAAACACAAGAAAGGCACCTGGGGTGGATGGGATCTATCCAGTTATATTAAAGGAGGCAGCAAAGGAAGTAAGCAAACCCTTAGCCATAATTGTGAGAGCTTCCTTGGACTCAGGGGAGGTACCCATGGACTGGAGATGTGCAAATGTGACCCCAATTCACAAGGGAGGATCACAGCCTGACACAAGTAATTATAGACCTGTGAGTTTAACTTCTGTTCCCGGAAAATTAATGGACGCACTGGTTAAAGAAGCACTGCAGGATCATCTACACAAGACTTCAGTTATAGCGCGGACACAGCATGGTTTTGTTAAGGGGAAGTCTTGCCTGACCACTTTGATTGGATACTATGATGCAGTCACAAAAGAACTGGATGCAGGGAATAACTTTGATATTATATACTTGGATCTTAGAAAGGCTTTTGATACTGTTGCACATGGAAGACTGCTGAACAAATTGGAGCAGTGTGGCATTGGAGGCAAATTGCTGCTATGGATAAAGGGGTGGTTGAGGGAGAGAAGACAGAGAGTGGTAATCAATGGACACTGCTCATTGTGGACTAATGTTATTAGTGGAGTCCCTCAGGGTTCAGTATTGGGTCCTTTATTGTTTTCTGTATTTATAAATGATATTGATGATTTTATATCAAGCTTAATGTCCAAGTTTGCACACGATACGAAGGTTGGCAGGGTTGTCAAAGACACTACTGACACTATGCTGCTGCAACAGGATCTGGAAAGGTTGAGCAGATGGGCTGAGAGGTGGCAAATGAAGTTTAACATTGACAAATGTAAAGTACTACATATGGGAAACAGCAACCCCAGAGCAACGTATCAACTCTGTGGTACTACACTGACAGTGGTAGAGAATGAAAGGGACCTGGGGGTTGTTGTGCAGGCAGATATGAAGTTCTCTGAGCAGTGCAGATGGGCTGCAAGAGTAGCTCATGGTGTATTGTCAATGATATATAGGAATTTTTCTAGCAGGGATAAGGAGGTGATTATTCCCTTGTATAAGGCAATGGTCAGGCCACACCTAGAGTACTGCATACAGGCCTGGAGGCCTCATTTCAAGAAGGATGTAGAGCTGCTGGAATGAGTACAGAGAAGGGCAACAAGGTTAGTGAATGGAACAAAGGGGTGCTCTTACGAAGAAAGGCTTAAGTTTTGCAAATTACAGTGTCTGGAGACTAGGCACCAGCGAGGTGATCTGATATAGGTGTACAAAGCCTTGAATGGTTTGAGCATGCTCAATGCTGATGGGATTCTTCCTCTTGCTCAGAATAATCACCTGAGAGGGCATAAATTCAAATTGAGGAAAGACAGATGTAGGATAGATGTGCGGAAATTTGCCTTTAGCCAGCGGGTGGTTGGTAGGTGGAACAGACTTCCATCCCTCGTCGTGGAAGTTGATAGCCTAAATAAGTTTAAGGCTCAGCTGGACAGGTATTTCGAACGAACAGTGGGGTGAAGTGGAAGTGGTTATTTTTTATTTATTTATTTTACTTTATTTTTTTTTTGGCTGATGCTGCATAAGCTTGCTTTCTTGCATCAAATGCCTCTGCTAATGCTAATGTTTTATTAGTATACAAAGTATTAAAGGTTATATCATTTCCTTTACATTTTACTAACACACAATGCCATTACGAACTTACATTTTATACATTTGTTCTGAAATAATCATGTAATTTAGTTTACTGGAACTGATGACAGTGTTTTTTCAGTTCTTAATTCTTAACAGTCTATTGTTCCTTCTGGAATTCCACACTCTATAAATATACTGCATTTTGTTTTGCCAGTCTTAACTCTTTCAACAATCTAACTTTTCTTCAACTGTTTAAGTTGTTGTTGTTATTTGGTTTTTAGGAGCATTAGCAACTAAGGCCATATTGCTCCGGGGATATGCGGTGGTCATTCCCTGACCTTTCCGCATCCTCCGTATTTGGTGGTCATGGGCTTGAACCCTGGTCTAATCAAGAAGCTTGTGCTACGCACTGCTGCTCCTGCCCACATGGCTACAGAGGTGCCACTGTTTAAGTAATTTTGCCATGTATTTATTTCTGATGCCCTAGAATTTACTGTGTTTTGAGAAAACTAAATCAAAATCAAATTGTCCAGCCAATCATAATATTGAAATGAAGTCAACTATACAAAAATATAAAAATAATGAACTAAATAAAAATATACATGAACTGATAAGTGATTTCTCCATAAATCACTTATCAGCTCATGTATATTTTTATCTAGTTTGGCCCTTAGCAGCTCTTGCTATCCTAAGCATAACTTCCAGTTGTAGAGAGATTATCATGTGCTGTTGTTTACAAAAATTTACTTTGTAACTAATGTAATGCACTTAACTAACAGTAGCCACACTCCCCTCCAGAATCAGCTGTTTGTAATTAGTGTTCCACTGATATACTCTTTTTCTGCATCTCTAGCTAAGGGGAGAAACTAGGTGTCTATAGTCATTAGTCACCAGTGAGTCCTGTTGTTTACAAAAATTACTCATCAAGGGAATACTGAATATATTGAAGCAAATATATAGCTAATTTCCCCTCTTAGATATATGATAGTAGGATCTATAGTAGATACAAGTATATACAGCATTCACTTTTTCCAGTTTCCAATATGAAACTGCTAATTGAAACTAGTAAGGAGTTATTCAGGGAGGGGAATGCCAGAGATGGATTAAACTCTGGCAGTTAGCTAAATGATTTTGTAATAATGGAGAGCAAAGTGGAGGAAAAATTGTTGAAGATAAACATAAGAAAGGCACCTGGGAGTGGATGGGATCTATCCAGTTATATTAAAGGAGGTAGCAAAGGAAGTAAACCCTTAGCCATAACTATGAGAGCTTCCTTGGACTCAGGGGAGGTACCCAAGGACTGGAGATGTGCAAATATAACCCCAATTCAAAAAAAATTCAAAGAGCGACACAAGTAATTAATGGAGACACTGGTTAAAGAAGCACTGCAGGATCATCTAGACAAGAGTTCAGTTATAGCTCAGACACAGCATGAGTTTGTTAAGGAGATGTCCTGTCTGACCAATTTGATTGGATACTATGATGTGGTCATAAAGGAACTGGATGCAAAGAATAATTTTTATATCATATATTTGGATCTTAGAAAGGCTTTTGATACTGTTGCACATGGAAGACTGCTGCACAAACTGGAGCAGTGTGGTAATGTAGGCAAATTGCTGCTATGGATAAAGGGATGGTTGAGTGGTAGATGACAGATAGTGGTAATCAATGGACACTGTTCTTTGTGGACTAATGTTATTAGTGGAATTCCCCCAGGATGTGGTGTTTGGTCCATTTTCTGTTTTTATTAATAATATTGATGATGGTATATCAGGTTTAATGTCTGAGGCTACTAGGCTTTTCATTCCAACTAAGAAATACTGTTCAAGGTTGAACTTGGCCTGTTATAACGTACGATCACTCATCGGTGAAGACAGGATATTAGAGCTGGAAAAGGAATTAGAAAATGTGAATTGGAATATCATCGGTTTGGCTGAAACAAGAAGAAGAAATGAATCACTTATAAGTTTATCAAGTGGAAATCTGCTGTACACCAATGGAAACAGTGAAAGGAGTGAAGGTGGAGTTGGGTTTCTGGTCCATAAAGATTTTAAAAACAACATTTTGGAATTTAAAAGTACATCACCAAGGGTGTCAAGACTAATATTCAAGATTTCTAAGAGGTACAGGCTAAATATTATAATGATTTATGCACCAACATCGAGCCATGATGATGAAGAGGTTGAAGAAATGTACACTGAAATTGAGAGTCTTCTAGATGAGCAGAAAACCCACTACACTATTATTATGGGGGACTTCAATGCTAAGGTTGGAAAAAGGCAAAAGAGGAACTATAGGAAATTTTGGAATTGGTGAAAGAAATAAAAGAGGTGAAAGACTTCTGGAATTTGCAGAATCTCAAGGACTGTCAGTAATGAACACTTTTTTCAAGAAAAGGGTGAACAGAAAGTGGACATGGAAGAGTCCAAATGGATTAACAACTAATGAAATCGACTTCATCCTCACTAACAGAAGATATATTGTGAATGATGTTACCGTCCTGAATAAGGTAAATGTTGGAAGTGATCACAGAATGGTAAGATGTACACTTGATATAGATGTAGGAAAGGAAAGGAAAAAACTGACTCGAGTAAATAATAAAAAGGTCTTTGAAATAACAGAGGAGGAGAAAAAGCAGTATGTACTGGAACTTAAGAACAAGTTTGAGCTTCTGCAGACTGCTCAGGACCAAGATATCGACGAGGAATATTACAACTTTCTGAAAGTGATAAAGCCCAAGAAACCTATAGGGAAACAGAAATCCAAAGAAGAAAAAATTAGTCAAGAAACACTTGTCATGATGAACCAAAGACGACAAATGAAGAGCAAGAAAAACACTGACAGGGAGAAAATTGAGTATACTGAGTTACGCAAAGCCATTCGAAAGAGACTCAGAGAGGACTTTAGAAGATTTAACACAAGAAAAGTAGAACAAGCATTAAGGGAAAACAAAGGATTTAAATCAGCAGCCATGAGCAGTAATACAGAAAGACAAATGATACTGAAACTGAAGAATAGCGATGGTGTACTTATAAACAGCAGAAAAGGCATAATTCAAATAGCAGAAGACTACTATAGAGAATTATACAAGGAGCGAGGGAATGATACCAGCAGTGGGGAAGATGGATTGCAAAGTAGCAACATATACGACATACCCAATATTCTTCCTGATGAGGTAGAACATGCATTGAAGAAAATGAAGAATCGGAAAGCCCCGGGGGAAGATGAAGTTAGCATTAGCATTAGTAGAGGCATTTGATGCAAGAAAGCAAGCTTATGCAGCATCAGCCAAAAAAAAAAAAAAAAAAACCACTTCCACTTCACCCCTCTGTTCGTTCAAAATACCTGTCCAGCTGAGCCTTAAACTTATTTAGGCTATCAACCTCTACCACAAGGGATGGGAGTCTGTTCCACCAACCAACCACCCGCTGGCTAAAGGCAAATTTCCGCACGTCTATCCTACATCTGTCTTTCCTCAATTTGAATTTATGCCCTCTCAGGTGATTTTTCTGAGCTAGAGGAAGAATCCCATCAGCATTGAGCATGCTTAAACCATTCAAGGCTTTATACACCTCTATCAGATCACCTCGCTGGTGCCTAGTCTCCAGACACTGTAATTTTCAAAACTTACTGTTACTGTAGAGTTGTTAAAATTCGGAGAAGAGACATAACACAAAAACTGGCAAGGCTCTTCACAAAGTGCATTAGAAAAGGTGTGATGCCTAAGCAGTGGAATAATGCAATCATAGTTTTGCTGCATAAGAAAGGAGATAAATCAGAAATTGGAAATTATAGACCAATTAGCTTGTTATCCCATATCTACAAGTTGTTCACAAGGGTCATTACTAACAGATTAGAAAGAATACTTGATGAGAATCAACCGAAAGAGCAAGCTGGCTTTAGGACAGGATTCTCAACTATGGATCACCTTCACGTAATATCACAGCTAATGGAGAAAGCAAATGAATATAAAACACCATTATGCTTGGCATTTGTGGATTATGAAAAGGCGTTTGACTCCATACAGCATAAGGCAATGTTTCGGGCACTGGAAAGACAAGGCATAGATACTCCATATATTATGATTCTGAAGAAAATATATGAGAATGCTACATCCTTTATTAGACTAGACAAAGACAGTAGCAAATTTAAAATCGAGAAAGGAGTTCGACAAGGAGACACAATATCTCCGAAGCTGTTTACTGCTGCCCTTGAGGAAGTTTTCAGAAGATTAGACTGGTCGCAGAAAGGAGTCAATGTGAACGGAGAGTACCTAAACCATTTACGATTTGCAGATGACATTGTGGTCATAAGCCACGATCCCAAAGAATTAGAGGAAAATCTTAATCAGTTATGCACAGTTAGTAAGGATTTTGGACTAAAGATGAATATGGCTAAAACAAAAGTAATGATGAACAAGTATGCCACGGAAAGGGAAATAATGATTGAAGGAGCAGTAATTGAAAAGGTGGAGTCATATACTTATCTGGGACAAGTTATTAGCTGTAATAATGATAAATGGCTGGAAATCAAGAGAAGAATAAATTTTGGAGATGGATAGCATTCAGGAAATATAGTCACATACTGAAGAGCAATATCCCAGTTTGTCTGAAACGTAAAATAATGAATCAATGTATACTCCCCACCATGACTTATGGAAGTGAAACTTGGACACTCACCAAAAAGAATGGAAGAGAAGCTAAGAACTAAGAACAACAGAGTCTGCTGACGAGGCTACTAGAGACAGTCGTGTTCCAAGCCGCTAAGTGGATTTTTCTTATTTATTGATTTGAAATTATTGTTTTTCTAAAACTTTTGATTTAAATTTAGTAGTATAACATTATTTTGTGATTTTCGGATTAACTTGGTGTATTTATTCTTTACTCGGCCTTGTAATTACATAAAAGTATCGGTAAAGGTTTCCACGTGTTTCAACTCCGCTAGCGTTCGTAATTTTCCCGCCATTGTGATACGATAGTTGTATGCCGTACTAGATAGCGTTAGTTGAACTTCGTTAGCAGTTAAATTGTACGTTTAAATAAATACATATAACGACTTAGATTACAAACATAATAATAATTAATTATATTTAACATAATTAATAACATAACATAATTAATTATAATTAATTAATAAATTAATAGAATCATGACTCAGACCAGAGCAGCAAAGCAAAAGGCTCAAGCTAATGGAAGCGCTGTGGCTCAGAGCAGAACTGAGGGGGGCAGTTGTCCTCTGACTCACAGCCTTATAAAATGCACTGTTTGCTTGATGTTTGCAGAGCAATCGGGTACGGGACATGATACTGCCAAGGGGGATGTCTTTGTGTGTGCGCGATGCAAGGAGTGTATCGATATCAGGCAACAACTCGGCGTTCTTGTGGGCCTATATGAGAGCTTGAAGGACAGGGTGGATGCCCTCGAAGAAACTAAATTGAGGGGCCCATCAAGCTCTCAGCTGCCCACATCAACGCCAGAGCTTGCACTTGGGCATCGCGTAACACAGAGACAACCCCCAAGGCAGAATGCGCTGGTCCCGAAGGAACTAGTAGTTGTTGGTGACTCTATTGTCAGGGAAACGGGGAACATGCTTTGTAAAAAAGATAGGTGGAACAGGACCAGGGTATGTCTGCCAGGGGCAAAGGTTGATGACGTTGTAGAGCGAATATCATCTTTTAAGGGCACAAAAGGTGATATAGTTGTACACGTTGGCACTAATAATATTAAGAGTAGGAGACCGGCAGAATTACTTAACAAGTACAGGTCACTGTTGAACAAAAGCCGAGAATTAGGGTTGAATTTGAAAGTGTCTGCAATTCTGCCCAGACACGATAGGAGGGAGTATATGATGAGAGCCTTGTCGATCAATTCGGCCCTGGAAAGATTGTGCAAGGCTCAAGGGGTAGAATTTTTTTCAGCCTGGACTGTACTTGTTAACAGGAGAGATTGCTTCTACAGGGATGGGATACACTTAAATAGAAAGGGTGCAAGAATATTTGCTGATGCTATCGAGGCAGTGTTAGGTGGGTCGGAAAACTGCTAGCTTGGGGGGAGACAAAGACCAATAGATTGACAGTAGCCACTGGCAGAGGTGAAAGAGATTCTTGCACTGCTTCTATTAGAATGAGCAGAAGCCTGAAAAACAAGATGCATGGTATTTCAGAGACTGCTGGGAGCCATTGCGGTACAAATAAACACATGGGTTGTGTTAGGGTAGCTAAGAATAGAAACAGGTGCAGGTATACTTGCATGTACACCAATGCTAGGAGTTTAGTAAATAAATTTGATGAATTTGAGGTATTGCTCAAAACATCAAAGGCAGATATTGTTGGGATATCAGAGACGTGGTGTCACACAGATATAAGGGATGCAGAACTGCAATTTGGGGAGTACAACGTCTACAGAAAGGATAGACAGGATAGGAAGGGGGGAGGGGTTATGCTATTAGTTAAGAAACACATAAAAACCAAGGAAGTGAAGCCAGTCGACATCGCTGGACAGTGCAGTGTTGAGTCAGTTTGGTGTGACATAAGCATTGGGAGATCAAAATTGAGAGTAGGAGTGTGCTATAGGCCTAATGACTCTGATGAGTATAATAAGGAACTGTACAGGGAAATAGAGTGGGCCAGTAAATCAGAGAGTCTTATAATGGGAGATTTTAATTTCCCAGATATTGACTGGAATTTGGGGGCTGGTTACTCACACACTAGCAGGGCTTTTGTGGATTTATTGGATGATTGTTTTCTACATCAGCATGTTCAGGAGGCAACTAGAGGGAGTAATACTCTTGATTTGATTATCAGCAGTGATTCTTCATGCATTAAGAATCTGCAGATAAATGAACCACTAGGTGGCAGTGATCACAGTGTGCTGAAGTGGGATTTACTCAAAGAGGTAACTACCATTAGGGGTAAAGGGAAGGGTTATTGCTTCCGTAAAGGCGACTACGATGGACTGAGACAGTATTTAAATTCTATACAGTGGGACCAACTGATGATGTTACCAACAGCAAATTCAAAATGGAAGCATTCAAAGAACTTATCTTGGAAGCTACTAGGCTTTACATACCAACTAAGAAATATTGTTCAAAGTTTAGGCCAAAATGGATGTCAGATGAACTAATGAGGCATATGGCAGAGAAGAAAAATGCATGGGATACTTACAAATTAACACATGACACAGAAGCCTATGATAGATACAAGTTGATATGCAACCAAGTTACAAAGGAGGTTAGGCAGGCAAAGGCAGATTACGAGAAATCCTTGGCAAGGGATGCAAAGAAAAACAGCAAAGAGTTCTTTACTTATGTTAACTCTAGAAGGAAGGGGATGAATCAGATTGGTCCACTTGATATTGATGGGTCAACTGTTGATGATCCTGCTCAGGTAGCTAACAAACTAAATGAATATTTTGCATCGACATTCACACATGAGGAGTTATTCAGCAAGGGGAATGCCAGAGGAGTATTCAACTCTAGCAGTAAGCTACAGAATCTTGAAATAACTGGGAGTAAAGTGGAGGAGAAACTGTTGAAGATAAACACAAGAAAGGCACCCGGGGTGGATGGGATCTATCCAGTTATATTAAAGGAGGCAGCAAAGGAAGTAAGCAAACCCTTAGCCATAATTATGAGAGCTTCCTTGGACTCAGGGGAGGTACCCATAGACTGGAAATGTGCAAATGTGACCCCAATTCACAAAGGAGGATCAAAGGCTGACACAAGTAACTATAGACCTGTGAGCTTAACTTCTGTTCCAGGAAAATTAATGGAGGCACTGGTTAAAGAAGCACTGCAGGATCATTTAGACAAGTCTTCAGTTATAGCTCAGACACAGCATGGTTTTGTTAAGGGGAAGTCTTGCCTGACCAACTTGATTGGATACTATGATGCAGTCACAAAAGAACTGGATGCAGGGAATAACTTTGATATTATATACTTGGATCTTAGAAAGGCTTTTGATACTGTTGCACATGGAAGACTGCTACACAAATTGGAGCAGTGTGACATTGGAGGCAAATTGCTGCTATGGATAAAGGGGTGGTTGAGTGGGAGAAGACAGAGAGTGGTAATCAATGGACACTGCTCATCGTGGACTAATGTTATTAGTGGAGTCCCTCAGGGCTCAGTGTTGGGTCCATTATTGTTTTCTGTATTTATAAATGATATTGATGATGGTATATCAAGCTTAATGTCCAAGTTTGCAGATGATACAAAGGTTGGCAGGGTTGTCAAGGACACTACTGACACTACACTGCTGCAACAGGATCTGGAAAGGTTGAGCAGATGGGATGAGAGGTGGCAAATGAAGTTTAACATTGACAAATGTAAAGTACTACACATGGGAAACAGCAACCCCAGGGCAACGTATCAACTCTGTGGTACTACACTGACAGTGGTAGAGAATGAAAGGGACTTGGGGGTGATTGTGCAGGCAGATATGAAGTTCTCTGAGCAGTGCAGACGGGCTGCAAGAGTAGCTCATGGAGTATTGTCAATGATATACAGGAATTTTTCCAGCAGGGATAAGGAGGTGATTATTCCATTGTACAAGGCAATGGTCAGGCCACACCTAGAGTACTGTATACAGGTCTGGAGGCCTCATTTCAAGAAGGATGTAGAGCTGCTGGAACGAGTACAGAGAAGTGCAACAAGATTAGTGAATGGAACAAAGGGGTGCTCTTACGAGGAAAGGCTTAAGTTTTGCAAATTACAGTGTCTGGAGACTAGGCACCAGCGAGGTGATCTGATAGAGGTGTATAAAGCCTTGAATGGTTTAAGCATGCTCAATGCTGATGGGATTCTTCCTCTAGCTCAGAAAAATCACCTGAGAGGGCATAAATTCAAATTGAGGAAAGACAGATGTAGGATAGACGTGCGGAAATTTGCCTTTAGCCAGCGGGTGGTTGGTTGGTGGAACAGACTGCCATCCCTTGTGGTGGAGGTTGATAGCCTAAATAAGTTTAAGGCTCAGCTGGACAGGTATTTTGAACGAACAGAGGGGTGAAGTGGAAGTGGTTTTTTTTTTTTTTTTTTTGGCTGATGCTGCATAAGCTTGCTTTCTTGCATCAAATGCCTCTACTAATGCTAATGCTAATGCTAACTACACAGCGAAGAATGGAACGAATTATATTGGGAATCAGACTGTTAGATAAGAAGAGAAACACATGGATTAGGCAGCAAACTCAAGTAAAGGACATTCTTATCAAAACTAAAGAACTAAAATGGTCTTGGGCAGGACACATAGCTCGAAGACATGATGACAGATGGACTAAGAAAATAACAGAATGGTACCCAAGAGGAGCTAGAAGAAAACCTGGAAGACAAAGGCGGAGATGGATAGATGAAATTCATGAGTTTTTGAGTAGTAAATGGATGGCCAGTGCTCAAAACAGAAGGAACTGGAAAGTTGCTGGAGAGGCCTTCATCCTGCAGTGGATTGAAAATGGCTGATGATGATGATGTTCAAGGTTTAGGCCTAAATGTATGTCAGATGGATTAATGAGGCTCGTTTCAGAGAAGAAAAATGTATGGGATGCATATAAAGTATCAGATTTCACAGAAGCCTATGGCAGATATAAGCTAGTCTGTAATCAAGTCACAAAGGAGGTTAGGCAGATTACGATCTTTCACAAAGGATGCAAAGAGTTCTTTGCTTATGTAAACTCTAGAAAGAAAGGGATGAATCAGATTGGACCACTTCACATAGATGGATTGACTATTGATGATCATGCTCGGGTAGCATATAAACTGAATGCCCATGACCACCAAATACTAAGGATGCGGAAAGGTAAGGGAATGACCAGCGCATATCCCTGGAGCAATATGGCCTTAGTTGCTAATGCTCCTAAAAACCAAATAACAACAACTACAACAGATAAACTGAATGAATATTTTGCATCTACATTCACACAAGAGGAGTTATTCAATGAGGGGAGTGCCAAAAGTTTATCAAACTCCAACAGGGAGCTAAGTGATTTCGTAATAACTCAGAGCAAAGTGGAGGAGAAATTGTTGAAGTTAAACATATGGAAAACACCTGGGATGGATGGGATCTATCCCGTTATATTAAAGGAGGCAGCAAGGGAATTAAGTAAACCCTTAGCCATAATTATGAGAGCTTCCTTGGACTCAGGGGATGTCCCCATGGACTGGAGGTGTGCAAACGTGTCACTAATTCACAATGGGGGTGCAAAATATGACAAATATAACTATAGACCTGTTAGTTTAACTTTTGTTCAGGGGAAAATAATGGAATCACTGGTTAAAGAAGCACTGCAGGATCATCTAGACAAGATAGCAGTAATAGTTAAGACACAGCATGGGTTTGTTAAAGGGAGGTCTTGTCTGATCAATTTGATCGGATACTATGATGTGATCACAAAGGAATTGAATGTCAAAAATAATTTTGATTTCATATACTTGGACATTAGGAGAGCTTTTGATACTGTTGCACCGGAAGACTCCAGTACAAATTGGAGAGGTATGGCATTAAGGGTAAGTTGCTACAATGAATAAAGGGATGGTTGAGTGGGAAATGACAGAGAGTGGTAATCAATGGACACTGCTCTTCATGGACAAATATTATCAGTGGAGTTCCCCAGGGTTCGGTGCAGGGCCCACTGTTGTTTTGTATATTTATCAATGATATTGATAAAATAAATATTGACTGAATGGTATATCGGGCTTAATGTCCAAGTAGATGATACAAATGTTGTCAGGTTGTTAACTACAGTAAAGACAGTATGCTACTCCATCTGGATCTGGGCAAATGGGCTGAGAAGTTGCGACTGAAGTTGAACATTGACAAATGCAAAGTATTGCATATGGGTAGCAATAACCCAAGATAAACATACCAACTGTGTGGTACTACACTCAGGGAAGTGGAAAGTGAAAAAGACCCAGGGGTTATTGTGCAGTGAAATATGAAGTACGCTGAGTAGTGCAGACAGGCTGCCAGGGCAGGTTATGGAGTGTTTTCAATGATATATAGGAAAATTGCTAGATGAGTTGCAGTTTAAACCCCTCCCCATTCCCTCATCTTCAAAAAATCTTTTCTTTTAATCAAAAATAAAAAATAAAATATTTCCTCTGACTTTTTATGGGACTATATCGTATTAATGAAAGAAAGGATCTGACGGTTACGCTTGGTGAGGAAACCAAATCTAAGTTGTGTGTGGGGGGGGGGGGGGGTATTTATTAATTTCTATTTCCCTGTACCTTAGTATCGCCATCAAGTTGCCATTGTTATGATTTCGTACAGCAGGTCCTCTCAAGTACTAAGCCCCGCAAGCTACTTGACTTCATTAAAAAATGAGAATTTCCAGGAGCTGAGAGATATTCTCCCCACCCCCACACGAATATATATAATACCCCGAAGTTACGCGATAGGTGGGTCCGACGAAAATCGCTTAAGTCGAATTCGCGTAAGTCGGGATACAACTTTGCATATAAATACATATAAAATTTGTTTAATTGGGACCAAGGACTAACAAAAACACTAGTTTAAAAGAAAAATATTTAATAAAATTGCAGTGATTTTTACATATTAATACAAATTATGTATTAAAAAAATAAATGAGTTACATAAAAAAGTTATTTCAATGTCGATGGCTTCATAAAATCTAATAAATTCGTCTGACGACACAGCGCCTTCTTTTTTTCACGCAGAATTTCTTTGTAGCAAGCTAATAATTTTTTATTCCTTGCTTTGTAGCTATAATGCATTCTTCGTTGGAGTCTATGTTTTCTAAAATTTTTAAGCCCTTTTCAATTGAACTGAGACCTTCTGTCAAGCTTGCAACTGTCATGTACTTTTCTGGTGGAACTGGTCTGAAGTGTCGGATAATTCAATGATGTTTTGCTCACGCATCTCTATGAGCTCATTCATTGTCAGCTCCTCACTATGTGAATCCAACAGCTCGTTGACATCATCACCATTGACTTCCAAATCTAATTGCCTGGCAAGATTAACAACTTCTTCTATCATATGAGCGACATGATCAGTTTCCTGCGTTGTTTTCGTCTCGTTTTTGAAAAAAAATGGACAAAGTTTCTTCCAGACACCATTCAATGTTTTTTGTGAATTTCATCCCAAGATTCTTCAATGATTCTTACGGCATCTAAAACATTGAATTGTTTCCAAAAGTCTTTAACAGATATCTCACTATTTTGTCTCATAGCTTCATTCAGATGTGCAAACGAACACCTCGTGTAGTAGGCCTTGAATGTTTTGATGACTCCCTGGTCCATCGGTCCAAGCTGGTTGTGTTTGGAGGCAAAAACACAACTTTCACATGTCGGTCAAAATTAATTAGGGTGGCAGGAGGGTGACTGGGTACATTGTTAATAAGAAGGATCAATTTAAATGGAATCTGTTTAGACTTGCAATAACGTTCGACTTCGGGTATGAAGTGGTGACCAAACCAGTCCTCAAAAACGGAAGCTGTCACCCAAGCTTTATGATTTGACTTCCAAATCACTGGTAAGCTACTTTTAGATATATTTTTTAAAACTCTTGGGTTTTCGGAGCAATAAATTAAGAGAGGTTTTAACTTGCAGTCACCAGCTGCATTCCTGCCGACGATCATTGCCAATCGGTCTTTGGAAACCTTAAAGCCTGGAAAGTTTTTTTATTTGTGAAAACGATGTAATTTCCGACAAAAGTTGAGCGCGAATTTACGCACACATATAAATATGACAGTTGGAATGCAAATTCTTGTATATGTGTGCAGCTCATGTGGCAGCAAAGTTGAATTTTGTTCATCTTTCGCTCTCACTCTCCGCCATTGCACCGTATATCGATAGCACATGAAAAACGACCTTGAAGATAGTGGGCGGCAGTGTTGCCAAACGAAAAAATCAAGAACCGCGTAACTCCGAGTTCGTGTAAGTCGGGGTATTACTGTATATTATATATTGTATATATATTATATGTGAGCTGTCAGTTTCTCAAACGCAATGACACAAATATAAAAACAAGTCATTTATCATACAAATCTACTTACAATACATAACTGATGTTCATTTATATCTAATCTATTCATTTCTTTCATTTAATCTGTTAATATATGCTATCATTTCCATAAAATTTCTCCCAATTAATAATCTCAACTCTCTGTACACAGCTTCAAACACTAAACTAATTCAATCTTAATTACTTCCTCATATTTCTCTTAATCACCAATATCAATCTCTTAACAACAGCAATCCATAAGTCGCTAACTTAATACTAACAATTCTATGTAATCTCTCTTAATTTAGCAATATCAATTTTCTTTACAACTTCAACCAACAAACCAACTCAATACTAAACATTTCCTTATTTCTCGTGATTCTTCAACTTCAACCTTACTCTAAAATAATCTCCCACTTTATCTAAGTACCATTTCCAAAACAACACAGTTCAGAGGACTTACTTTCCTTCTCTTTCACGGTGGGATTCCTTTGTGTGGGTTCCTTCCACGGAGTGCAGTGATCTTTCTCTCTCTCTCTCTCCTCTTAGTTGAACTCTACATCTCCACTGTATAGCTCTGCCAGTACTGTCTTATTTCAAGAACAGTTCTCTGTTAATACTGAAGGAAATTACCACAGCAGTAGTAGAAGCCAGAGCACTATCTCACGGGATTGTTATTCAACTTCCTGATTAACTTCTAGTACAGGAACACGCCCGGCAGAACCCTTCACTGCTGCACACTCCCAGAACAGGCTGTGAACTAAACCCAGAACTACCACTGGAAGTCTGCAACCCCTCCGAACAACAACTACAAACCCCTCTTTTGGTGCGAGCACCTTATTTATTTCCTTCTCATTTATTTATTTATTGAATTTATTGCAAGTTAGAATTGCCCCTTGTACTATTTTACACGCAAGCTTATGTGCAAAGGCCAGAGGGGTTTGCACGTATTTACGTATCTTTCCCCTATCTAATTTAAACCTGACCCAATCATGGTGTTAGTCTTTAAACTCAGTCTTCTTCCTTTGGTGGGAAAAACAGAATATTTTTCCCACACAATGAAACGCTTTTATCTTTTACATCACAATCGAGAGGCATCTGTAGCCGAGTGGTCAGAAGCGGGAGTGCAGTGGTGCACGCTCTTTGAATAGACTGTGGTTCAAACCCTTGACTGCTAAAAAAACCCTTCAATAGCCTTCACATGAATTGTTGAGGGTGGCTTCCATCTTGTCATTGATTGATAATTGCTGCAGTTTATCGTTTTAACAGCTGCCGTAGCCAAGTGGTCAGGCGTGCGGGTGCATAAGTACACGTGCCTTGAGTGACCGGGGTTCAAGCCCTTGACTGCTAAATATTGTGCTGTTTCTTGTATTCTGTCTATCTAGTGAACTCCTCTGACCGTTTGGTCATCCTGGAGTATAAACAGAAAATTTATTTTTTATTTATCACCTGTTAACTTCTGAAATGCTCCATACCGACACCCTTTCCCAAAATGCAATAAGTGCTGCATCCTCAAGTAGTGGTGTAATAAAGGGATTAAACCAGTGGTTTTCAACCTTTTTTTTTTTAAATAAGAGCACCCCTCAGTCATTTATTTTATTTTGCAGCACCCTTACTCAACTTTCTGCCTGTTAGATCTGATTTTCTCTCTGTATATACACTGAGCAATCACTAAATTATGACCACCCCTATGAAAACTGAATGTGACTCGTTGACAACGTGAGGTACGAGAGTGAAGAGCTAGTCGACCTATGTAGCATAGATAAGGTGTCAGTGGTTCAGTAGGTAGTAAAATTACGAGCGTGATGGGTAAAAGGAAGGATTTATCGGACTTTGATAAAGGACAGATTGTGGGTCCTCAATGAGCTGGTGCCTCGATTTCCCAAACGGCTTAACTGGTGGGGTGTTTGAGAGCTACTGTAGTTAAATTGTACCAGGACTGGCATCAAAATGGTCAAACAATGACCCAACAGCAAAATTGCAAAGGTCAGCGAAAGGTTGATGTTAGAGGTGAGCACCAGGTCCGATGACTCGTACAGGTGCAGCACTGTTGAAGGGTTGATTACCCAATACAACATGAGCCAACTTGAAAAAATATCTGGCATGAACATGCGTTGCATGCTCGCACATATGGGCTATACCAGCAGACGACCCCTACGGCATCCTCGCCTAACCGAGGTTCATCGGCGTAAAAGACTCGCCTGGTGCAAAGAGCATGCAAGTTGGACGTTAAGACTGGAAGACGGTGCACTGGTCAGATGAGTCGCATTATTTACTCCACACCATGGATGGTTGTGTACAGATTTGATGTCAACAACATGAGGCTCTTTATCCATCATGCATGGTATCAAAAGTGCAGGCCGGTGGAGGCGGTTGTATGGCGTGGGGCATGTTTCACTGGCAGGAACTTGGACTGTTTGTGCATGTGGAATGTATCAGTGGTCTCTGCTATTGTCAACTGCTTGCTGACTGTGTACACCCCTCTATGTTACACTTTTTCCCGAATGTCAATGGTGTCTTCCAAGATGACAATGAATGCGCCGAGCCATCGGGCACTTGTTGTAGGAATGGTTTGAGGAACACAGTTCTAACCTCCAGCATATTGATTGGCCCCCAAACTCCACCGATATCAATCCCATAGAGCACTTGTGGAACACTATGGAAAGCCATATCAGGCGTCTGGATACACCAATCACCTCCATACCTGCATTGCTGAATGCATTACACACAGCTTGGTTGGCCATACCTCCCGAACACTTCCAACATCTTGTTGAATCAATGCCATGTCGGATAGCTGCTGTACTGAGGGAAAAAGGAGGAGGACCTACAAAGTATTACGTAGGTGGTCACAATTCAGTGATCACTCAGTTTTTATATATTTATATATATATATATATATAATATTAAAAAATATGCTATATGATAGTTATTAAAATAATATAATTATAAAAATTACATTTCATAATTCAAATTATATATATACAATATTTTAATTTTATTCTTTACATAGAGGTAATAAGTAAACATCAATTATAGATCACTACAAAATTAAAAAGATACTGTACACCTTTTTATAATGAAATAAACATAAATTTTTTTAAAAAATAATAATAAGTTTAACTTTTTTTTCCTTTTTTTTTGTTAGTTGTTGGCGCATCGGCTTCTGTGGCCATAGTGCACCTCCCAAAGTTTTTGCATTTTACTCTGATCCAAGTCCGAGGCGGGATTCAAACCTGCGACCTTTGGGTTGCCAGGCAGGCACTTTACCCACCTGGCTAGCCCGGTTAGCTTAAGTAACTTAAACCCAAATTACGTGGCACCCCAGTTGAAAACAACTGGATTAAACTATTGTTCGGAAGCTTTTAATTTTTTTTTTAATAATTTTAATTTTTTAATATTTCCATAATGATGTTTTCGTTATTCCTTAAGTGCTTTACTTCCACACACACTATACTTAATAAGAGAAATATATTTGTAAGATTTTATGTCTTACAGTTTCATGACGTTTTCAGGTTTCCATTGCATTTTATTATGTATAACAACCCATCATTTGCAAATTCAGCAGTATTAATGATTTATTGTTTTCGATTTTATAACCTTTATGTGAATAAATCAATGATAATTATTTTTTAAATCAGTACCGAAAAACCGGTATTTTTGTATCAATACTGGAAAAAAAATTACCGGGATCCCGGAATCTCAGTATTGTAAGTCCTACTTCAGACAGATGCCACTTTTTGAAATTTTTTTTGTATTTTTTTAAAATTTCAGAAAAAAAATCAAATCAAATCAAATCAAATGATTATAGTATTTTTTTGTTTTAATTTCATTGCTGACTACAATGAAATGAAAACAAAAATTGTGAATTAAGCAGAATTAATTTTTCATTTGGCATTTAACAGTGCTAGTGTTAAGCATGCATGGAATAACGGCATACACTGGCTACAGCTAAAGGAATTAAAAGGAAGTTGGACAGCATGGGGATTATGAGATTAAGTAGAAAAATAATAACAAAAGAATAGAATAATTAAACACGAAAAATCGTTATAGGTTTGAGAAACTAAAAACAGAAGCAATAGAACTTGAAAACAGAATATATCATGAAATGATTTACCTTATTAGGACTTGTAAAAGGTTTATCAACTTGTTAAAAAAAATTCCAACTTATAAATAAAAAAATGGCTATTATTAATTAGCTATTTTTAATATTCAATATATACTGTCCAGTCAAAACATTATGGCCACCTACCAACTAGTGGTTATGCCTCCTCTTGCCACCAATACTGTTTATGTGGCACGAAATCTATAAGGCCTCTGAATGTTGCAGGAGATACGTTATATGCCATGTCATAAGGAGTGCATCCTGTAAATCTGAGATAGTACAGAGTGGAGGTTCTCTGAACCCCAGAGATATTCTATGGGATTCATAACTGGCAAATTCAGCAGCAAACATAGTTTGTGGAACTCACTTGAGTACCCGGTAAACCAGTCTTGGACAACACCAGTAATATGGCAGAGCACATTATCCTGTTGGAACACAACTGTACCATCTGGGCAGACAGTCACCATGAAGGGGATACACCAGATCAGCCACAATGAATAGGTAATTTTTAGCATTCAGATTACAGTCTAGGGCTATGAGAGATTTCCAGGAAAAACATCCCCAAAACACTGCTGTCACCTGCCTATTTCTGTTGGGCCAGAAAATCCAAGTAATTTCTCTTCAATTTGTTGATCCTACATCTACCTCCATACATCATAGCAGGAAACATGTTCAATGGGAAAAGCAACTTTTTTCCAGCCATCCAATGATGCCATTTGGATGCAAACTTTAGGTATCACTGACAAAGGGTATCCATAAGAATAGATCCTTTGACTGGGCACCCATTCCAGTAGCCCATACCAAGGAGAGTTTGTTGGATTGTGGTCTTAAAAACACTGCTGGTTGTCCCCTGGTTAAAGTCTGTGGTTAGCTGTTTTACCAATTTCCATCAGCATGCATATGGTAGAGCAGCCTACTGCTGCTCTGGATGCTAATCATCTACTTTTGGAACACCTTAATTATTGCAGTATGCAAACAGCTGATAGATTTGCAGTCTCCATAATACTGCCTCCTTCAACCAGTACCCGACAATCTTTTTTTCTTTTTTTTTTTCCCCCAGGTTTGTCAGATCATGTCCCTCAACTTGGGCAAGGGACATATGGAATGTGGCCCATAGATCAACTAAATCTATGAACCACATTCCACGGATCTGCAGTATGGCATTTACCAGTTCTCACTGCAACATGTGTGCCATGAGATGGAGAGGAATGATCAATTGCTAAAACATGGGGTTGATCAATGTTTTGACTGGACAGTATATACTATGTATCAAATAATATCAAATATAAGTCTTCTTTAAAGGTTGATTCCATAAAATATAACAAAACAATTTATTTGGCATTTCATACCTCATAGAGTGGAGGTTCTTTCATGTGTGGATGAAAACCAGTCTGATGGCAATTAGAAATATAATCTAGACCAAAATCTGGCGTCAAGGTAAACATACCTGTCCTAAATTTAAAAAAAAAAGAATAAATAAATAAATAAACACACACACACACACACACACACACACACACACACACACACACACACACACACACACACACACACACACACACACACAATACAAATATCATGGATGCTGTTGTTCTGCAGAGATATTCTTGGTCCAACAATCACAAATTCTTTTCACCTTCTGTTAAAATCAAATGACAGGGCAGTACATTAGTGGGTTGCAAAGGGCTATGAAGAATCTGTATATTTTGTGTCTATAATTGCACGTATTCTTTGGTCAATTTGCTGTTTCATGGACAAACAACCAAGAAATTCTGTGAGAAAACAGCATGCAATCCTTGCCTGAGATCGACTAACTTAACCACACTGAGAATAAAGCCTGTGAAAATTCCTCATGTCATTGATGGGAGGAACTGATGGGATTCGAACTCAGGGCTTTATCACCTAGTATGGGAGGATGGTGATTATAGCATGCAACTCGTGAAGGCAAGAGCGAAGTATGGAATAGTTACACATTACACTATGTAACAAAAAATTGTTTGTTATATGTATTTTGTGTGAATATCCAATGGCATCATTAATTTTTCTGTAGTGTCAATGTTTTGGTAGTAATTTAAGGTTTTATGTTTTTGTGACATTTACAGATATAACATAAGTGTATGCCAACACTGTGATAAAATAAGAACTTGTATAATATGTGCAGTATAATATATATATATATATGCTATATGCAGTATAATATATATATATGTGTGTGTGTGTGTGTGTGTAGTATATATGTACAGTATATGTGTAGTAGAGTCCTGCATGGGTCCACTGTATTAGACCTGCACTAATTGGAACCTAATCCCATATTTTTTATACCTGCAACCCACAAAATAAAACACAAAAAAGGACATATAAAAAAAATTAGTCTTAAATCAACAATATTAATTTTTATTATAGATAATACATAAAAATTTAAAAAAAAACAGTTAAAACTTTAATAGAGAAATATAATGGAAATATATTCATAACAATTAATTTTACACATCAGTTATATGCAGAAAGAGGGCAATTATCAACAGTTACTTGGACTGGAAATCCAAATGGAGAAAAATCTCTTCCAGTGGGTACACTGCAGGCAGGTATAACAAGAATTAAGTAAGCTACAGCTACAAGATTTGGAAAAAAAAAAAAATCTTTTCTCTACAACTTCAACAATTGAAAATGTTCTTTATTGTCAAAAATTGGTTTGGAAATTTCATTGTGATATAATTTTCAATTTCATCAGGTGGAGGTTCAACATTTTCATCACTTGAATCTTCCACATCAAATAAATCTTCCTTCCTTCCTCCATATTCTTTCTGTTGAACCTTTAATACCTGCCTTTTGGTGTCGTGGTAAAAAATTATTTATAAAAACTGAAACTGCACAGTCAGTCCTCGTATAGCACGATAGTTGTGTTCCTAGAAACCCTCGTGCAATATAAATAACCCTATTTTTCCCAACAATTTCATATTTTTTCTCTATTGACATAGGTGGACTGGCCATAAGCCTTACCAGGAAAACTCCGGTGGGCCAGAGGCCAGAAGAAGATGGAGGCTGGTGTGATTTTGGCCATAAATGCTAGTATGAGGCCACTACAAAATTTCCTGGGTAAGAATTTTTGACCCAGTCTGCCTCTGTCTATCCATATTGCTTTTCTTTTTCTCTCTGAATCTGTAGTGTCTTCACCAGGATGCTTCCTTTCCACACCTTTTAAGTATTTTACTCATTTTTAGAGAATAAAGCACAATTACAAAATGAGGAGGCACGCTTGATACGCATAAACAAAGGTGATTCCGCGTTCGACTGCGATTTCTTGTAAACACAAAGGCGAATCGTGCATAAGCAAATTCGGTCGTGTTATATACGATATCGTTCCCCTATTTATAAATCGTGTATGATTGAATTCGTGTAATGTAAACACGTGTTATACGAGGACTGACTGTACCCAACCCGATGGAGGGCTCTAATATGTATTCAACAAGCACGCTGAATTCTGATGGGATCCTTCCACTTGTTCAGATTAAGAACCTAAGGGGGAATAAATTCAAATTAAGAAAAGACAGATGTAGAATAGATGTGCGGAAATTTGCCTTTAGCCAGCGGGTGGTTACTTGCTGGAACAAACTTCCATCTGTCGTTGTGGAAGTTGATAGGTTGAATAAATTTAAGGAGGAACTGGACAGACGTTTGGAGGGAATGGTGTGATTTTTTTTTTTTTTTTTTGGCTGATGCTGCATAAGCTCATACACTTGCATCACATGCCACTACTACTACTACTTGTATAGTGTGTGTTTTTCTTCCCCCATCAGTTTTCTACAGCTAGCAAACAAAATGCACATTATCTCCAGACTTGTTTTGCTATGTGTGTAGATATTATATAGGTTCAAAGTATAACATCATTGGTACAATAAAGAATCAATCGCCCTCACCTGCTTTCACATATCGCAGAGTCATGATATTTTGTATGTAGCATCATACATATCTCTGTGCTAAAGGTGTAAAATTTCAGCTGTGTCTTAATTTGTTTTTCTCTTACAGAGCTGAACATGTGACAAAGTAGCATCACGGACAAAGTTGAAGCCAGAGCTGTAATCCGGTATCTGTTCTTGAAGGGGAAATCTCCTAAAGAAATCCATGAGGAGATGACTGCTGTATATAAGGATGAAGCCCCATCCTATGGCATTGTGAAGCAATGGCATAGACAGTTTAGGTGTGGTCAGATATTGGTAGAATCTGAGCCCATTCCAGGTCATCCCCATTCAGCCATTGATGACAGCACGATCAGAAAAGTGGAGTCGTTAATCATGGAAGGTCACCGGATATCTGTGCGTGAATTATCCCAGGAGGTGAAGATTAGTGTGGGCTCTGTTGAAACAGTCCTTTATGACCAACTGCATTTACGGAAATTGAGTGCAAGATGGATTCTGATTATTGACTGGTTTCTAGAAGGATGATTGACAACAGAAATCACAAAAGTTCTTAGCCCTGTGCCAAAAAAATGAGGAAAGCTTTTCACTCATCTAATCACTCAACATGAAAGTTGGATACACCATTTCGACCCTGAAAATAAAAATGCCATGGAAGTAAATTTGAAAGTAAAAGTCCATGGAATGGTGACATCAATGGTTTCCCACCCCCAAGATGGTAAGGGTCCAAGCATCAGCAGGAAAGGACTTGCTGATAGTTTTTTGGGATGAGAAAGGCATAATAATGACTGATTACCTGCCGAAAGGTAGAATAATTACAGGTGCATATTATGCCAACTTACAAAATTACGGGAGAAAATCAAAACATGTAGGCGTGGCACGCTGTCCAAATGACAATGCCCCAGTTCACACTTCTAAAATTGCAACAACACACGCGGCCACTTGTGGATATGAAATACTGCCCCATCCAGCCTACTCACCCGATCTTGCACCATCGGACTTCTTGTTTCCTCCCCTCAAATCATTTCTTCGGGGGACCCACTTATCTGATGACGAGACACTCATTTCTGAACAGAGTCATGGTTAAAATACCAACCTCACCACTTCTACAAAAATGATAGAAGCCTCATCCATCGATGGGAAAAATGTGTAAATCTGCACCGCGGCTATGTAGAGAACCTAAAACCTGTGCCAAGAATCACAACAGGCTAGCACCTCTGCAGCCAGGTCAGGGCGATTCTTTATTGAACCACCCTCATAGCAACAAGTTTTGCAATGCATATGAAGTCTATTTTGGAATGCCTGACATTAACCTGACAACCTTATATCAACATTAGAGGGATAATTTCATAGTAATCATAAGTGTATGTTGCTATACCTCAAATATGGAGAGAGCCTAAAATTATCACGATGACTGCTATTTTGTATAGCAGATTTGTCAGAGTTTCAAAAGTTGCACAAAAAGCAGTAGTATACTCCACCATACCATCCTGTTTTCATCCAAAGAAGATGACCAAATTCATGATGATGAATTCGGTCAACTGAGATTACACTTCAGAAGCCTGTCCAAGTAAAGTGCCATATTTCCTTAATAAGCAAGACAAGATATTTCCTTAACAAGCAAGTGAGGGACTTGGGTCTAACCAAATTCAGTGGAGAGCTCCTGATATCTCGTTTAAGAGTGAAATCTACTGGATCCCAGCTGCAAGACTTTCATGTACAAAAAAAGAAAACAGATATTTTTACACTGTTGAAGAATCCCAGCTCCTGTTTTGATTTGATTGGTCTTTGTGAAGAAATTGGTATTCATCACAAGACATGTTGGTCATGGATGTCACTTATGTGAAGAATCCCTATGCTCCTGTTTTGGTTTCATTGATCTTTATGAAGAAACTGTGTTGCTCTACAGTGGAAATATACACCCATTGATTCCTCTTGTGCACTCTATTCACATTAAAGGCTATGGAAATGTGAAGGATGTTCTAGGGAAGATCAGTTTGTGAGGACTTAAAGATGCTGGAACTCCTTATGAGTTTGCAAAGTGGTTTCACTATGTTCCCTTAATTTTTTTTCTGCTTCTGGGACAGCAAGACACTAGATTAGTACAGGAGAAGAGAATGGTCTGTCAGACTTTAATTGCAGCCTGATGTGCACAATGTAGTAGACTGGATGCCAAGGAACAAAGAGGGTTCCAAGAACCAGTCTTGTTTCCATCACTCCATATCAAACTGGACTGGTCAAACAATTTGTTAAAACACTGGGTTCTCAAGGCAATGCTTTAAAGCATTTACAGCCTATGTTTCCAAAATTGTCTGATGCAAAACTGAAAGGTGGTATATTCATTTGGTTAATAGGTTAAGATGTTGACTTCTCAAGAACTGGAGGTCATTTCACTTTGTAGTAAATGGTATTCTTTGGTAACATTAAGGGTGAAATTTACAATAAAATCAGATACAGAATTTTAGTCAAACTCCATTACTTGCTCTTTCAACTGGATTTCCCCAGACCAGATTGAGGCAATGCTAGTGTATAGCATAGGGAAAGATTTACCAGGACATACAGGAATGGATAGGAGGTACTAAGGAAGGTAAGATGAAGTATTATGGGTGACTATATCTAGTTCTTGGTTCAGGATGATCGCACTGATCACAAAAGACAAAAATGTTCAAATGTACATTTTTAAGGAATCCAAGAAGGGCTTCTACTATAATTTGTGATTTTTTTTTTTTTTTTTTAGATTGTTATTTACTTGTGATAAAGATTAACACTGTATTCTATACAAAAGTTAAATATTGTTAATAAATCTGATATAGTATTACTACCTATTTGCTTTTTATTCATTCCTGGATAAGCCACTGATGCTATGCAAAAAGTGAGGTCATATCAGAGTACAGCATACCCAAAATCATAAAGGAAGGCCAAGAAATACAGATAAACAGAAACCTTTTTTGAAAATTTTCTACACTACCACAATAAGAACTATAAGAAATAACAGTACAGGTGACCCCCGCTTAATGCTGATAATTCGTTCCAGAAAAACAGAGCGCTAAGTGAATCCGCGCTAAGCAAGCGCCGCATTCCCACAAGGTAACATATGTATTTGTGAGTTGCAGTCGGTGCCATAGGATATTTCCTAATCAATAATAAATGGTAGTGAAAAGATGCACAAATGTTGGTCATTATGTTTGTTACAAATATTTGTACATATAAATATTCTGCATTACATACGTATATAATTGCGGTAACTACTTACGTATCAAAATTAAACTTAATTCCAATTAAAATCATGAAAAATGTGCCAATTTTGGGTTGAACTTTGGCCCTCTTCCAAATAAACTAAAATGGGTATTAATTTTAAATCCCCCGCACCGTTACCACCTAAAAATAAAGTCAACCGATCCTTTGCCGCTTTGAAACCTGGCATGCTTTTTCTTCTTTCAATATGAAACTTCTTTTAGGCATTCGTTTTTCCATAAAAGCTCTGCTTCATCTATGAAAAACTTGTTGAGAAGTATAACACATAATACCCCTCTTCAATAATTTTAAGTTATTTTTTGAAAGTTTCGGCTCTTTTTTTTTTTTTAGGTGAGTTTTCTTCAGATCATATTGGCTAATCCCTTTCTCTCTCTCTTTTTTTTTTTTTTTAAATATTTAACTTAACTGAATTCTGCATTGGATATTATCTTCAATAAAATTAGTTAAAGTCTTTCCATTTCAATCCTAATAGCCGGCCTAGTCCTAGTTGCTTGCAGTGGAACAGCTATCTTTCCCGCTGCTAAAATTAATTCTTTATTTTTTTATAATTGTTCTTATAGTTAAACTTGCAAGTTCTAAATTATGGCACACATCCGCTTGTCGTTGATCGGATTCGGTTCGCTTCAAAACGTCAAATTTAATTTTCAAATTCAGTCTTTTTTTTTTTTACATTTATAGTTTCGTACTGCGCCCAGATGTTGTTGCTTTTTCATTCTTATCTGCCATTATTAACTCTTCGAAAATGTAACTGCGTTGGTTGCATTAATTATGATACAATGTTCGAGTAAACTGTCCATTACGCACGATGTCTAATATTGTACTGAGTGATGACCATACTTCAGATAAATGCATATAACGCAAATATTAAAAGCAATATACTTGATATATTTTTTAAAATGTTGATCTCGGAACTACGTAACAAGTCACTGTACTGCAATTAAATTAGCGTGCGAGAAAATTTCACTGAGCGTGGGAAAAATTTCTCAAGTCGGTGTGGGAAATGTTTTAATGCTGTTTTGCTATTCATTTTCAAGATATCGACTCCATCAAATGAAACGATTTCGTTAAATATGCCAAAAATGCAATCTGTAAAAGAGCGTTATAATGATCTGTGACAGCGTAATAGTCGAATACCGGTTATAATATGAGAACAGCGTTATAGCGAATCAGCGTAAAGCAAACCGCATTATAACGGGAGCCTGCTGTACTAAAGATTGGGTAGAAAAGCAAAAGCTGTGCATAAGAAATCACTGGCAAAAAGAGCCAGTGATTTCTCATATATTCAAAGAACAGAGACAAGGAGTTTCTTATATGTTAATACAAAAAAGGAAGGCATCTCGTACAGGACCCCACCATGTACAAAATAGTGAAACCGGAGGCAATCCAATCATAATTGCAGATGAGCTGAAAGTGGTTTGCATGCATAATTACAACTGAAAGCATATTTGAACCAAGAGAGAGCAAGGCTTCTGGGGGAGTACACCCAGTTATATTCAAAATGCAGCAAAGGATTGCACCATACCATTAGGATTGCTATTAAAGAGCAGATCAAGGTAAGCTGGAGATGAGTAGGTATAGACCAATGAGTTTCACTTCTGTGGTGGGCAAGATAATGGCATCACTGATTACAGATTCAATACAGAGACATTATGACCTCAGAATTAACCTTACTAATATGAAGGTTAATTATGAGGTCATAAAATATTTAGATGATGGAAACAATTTTACATTGTTTATCTAGACTTCAAGCTTTTTGATTCGGTCCCTATGAGAGGTTAATATTCAAATTGGAGCAGCTGGGATTACTGGGAAGATTCTTAAGTTAACCAGGGGTTGGCTGAGTGAAAGGAGCCAGAAAGTGGTAGTCAATCAGTATTATTCACAGAGTGAAAATAATGTAGTGAGTAAGATCCCAGAGAGCTGTTGGGGGGGGTCCTCCTCTTGCTTACATCATCTTCAATGTTATTGATGAGAATGTACAGAGAAAGCTGTCAAAATTTGTTGATGATTTACAGATAGATAGGTAAAAAGTAAAGTGCAGCCATTATCAACCCACTGCAGGATGGAAGCCTCCTCAACAATTCATGCTGAGGGAAATGGACCATAATCTGCCACGCTGGTCCAGTGCAGGTTGGCAGATCGACCATATTCAGCAGTCAGGGGCTTGAACCCCCGTCTACTCAAAGAGCGTGTGCTACTGCACTCCCGCTCCTGCCCACTGGGCTACGGAGGCGTGGTAGGTAGGTAGGATGGAAATAATCAAGATCATGCTGTAATCCTGCTAAATGTATGGTTTTGCATTTGGGAAAAGAAAAGAAAAGTACTCAGGGTGTACTATCGATGGTCTGTTGGACCTTTACTAATAGGAAAAGGATGCTACTATTCCTCTTTATAAAACAATGGTGAGACCACATACGGAATACTGTATAGAAGAACCTCATAAATTTGGCATTCTCAGGGTATAGAACATACTGAATTTGAGTAAACAAATTTGAGTAATTACAATAAACGAAATGAAATTAAAAGCTAAAAACTTTACATTTTATATGACTGCATCAGAATGGTCACATTCATATTGATGTTTATAATGTTCTCAACACTATTGACACCATTCGTCTAACATCTTTCTCTTCACCACAAACAATAAAACGTTTCTATATTACTGCTGGCAGTTTCACAATTCTTCTACTAAAACTGTAGGATGTTCACAGACTCAGAGTTGCTTATGCACATACAGAAGCTCCTCTACCCTTCTCTCCAATTATTATATGTCCTGCAGTTTGGTCACTTTTGTCCCACTTATTAAAGATAATCCTGTCCTGTAATTCAGTCACTTTTGTCTCTTTCTTAAATTCACTTCTTGCTCTTCACAATGCCAACATTATAAAAAGAAAAAGAATTTCATGAATACACCCAGATGCAATACTAGATCTAGGGAGCACATGCTACCTCTCTCAGATTAAAATTTAAATCCCTTATTTGGCAAAGTAAAAATAAACCAATCCACCAGTTGTGCTCAGCCATTACTTGTAAAACCCTGGGGTGAATCAACCAATTTCAATCAGTGGCCAATTTGAATTTTCATTCAAATGAAATTTTCTTTGGCTTTAGACCAGGTGACAGAACAGCTATTCACATAGCAGTTGAAAACATTTGGTTAGAAACTGTAATAATAGGGCTCAACCATGGCAGTGAAAAACTAAAACTGTGGACTTGCAATAGAAAACAAAGATTTGGATTCAGTAAATGCCTTCATATTATTTTTGGGATGATGTTTTTAGAACCAGAAGATGTACAGGACTTTTTTTTCTTGCATTCATACTTAGCAAGATCCAACCTAGAATAATTATGTTTCCTGATTATTTAGTCAGTAATGAACACTTTTTTCAAGAAAAGGGTGAACAGAAAGTGGATATGGAAGAGCCCAAAGGGATTAACAACAAATGAAATTGACTTCATCCTCACTAACAGAAGATATATTGTGAATGATGTTACCGTCCTGAACAAGGTAAATGGTGGGAAGTGATCACAGAATGGTAAGATGCAACACTTGCTATAAATGTAAGAAAAGAAAGGAAAAGCTGACTCAAATAAATAATACAAAGGTCTTTGAGATAACAGAAGAGGAGAAAAAGCAATATGCACTGGAACTTACGAACAAGTTTGAGCTTCTGTAGACTGTTCAGGACCAAGATACTGATGAGGAATACTACAACTTTCTGAAAGTGATAAAGGCCAAGAAACCTATAGGTAAAAAAAAATCCAAAGAAGAAAAAATTAAAAATTAGTCAAGAAACACTTGTCATGATGAACTGAAGAGCAAGATAAACACTGAAAAGGAGAAAATTGAGTATACTGAGCTATGCAAAGCCATTAGAAAGAGACTCAGAGAGGACATAAGAAGATTTAACACAAGAAAAGTAGAACAGGCATTAAGGGAAAACAAAGGATTTAAATCAGCAGCCATGAGCAGTAATACAGAAAGACAAATGATACTGAAACTGAAGAATAGCGATGGTGTACTTATAAATAGCAGAGAAAACATAATTCAAATAGCTTGTAACAGCAGCAATGCAGCACAGTGGCCCAGCTAACCACCCGGTACAATGTGGGAATAACAAGACCAATATCCAAATGACTATGCATTAGACATTTGGCTATATAGGCTATGGCAGTTGGTCTATCACAGTTACCCATGCTCATTGTGAGGCACAAGAAGCTGCATCTTGCATGAGCATATCAGCTCCAACGCTAGAAATAACATATGGAAATCTGTCACCTTATCTGATAAATCCCATATCCAAGTATATCATAGTGATGGGCATATTCACACTTGAAGAAAGGCAACAACAGGCCAGGGCATCTGGATGTACTGTTGGTGTTAAGCAGGTGGTGGTGGAATCATGATTTGGAGACTATTTTTGTAGCATACCCTGGGTGTTACGATCACCATTAATCAAAGCTTGATGGGAATGCTTACCTTTCCAGATAATCTTCCACTTGACAATGTGTAGGCATTAGCATTAACAAAGGCACGTGATGCAAGAAAGTAAGCTTATATACCATCAGCAAAAAAACCAAAAAAAAACCACCCTTCTCATTTCATCCACCCACTCGCTCCAAACGTTTGTTTAGTTTTGCCTTGAATCTATTTAAGCTAACAACTTCTACAACAGATGGAAGTTTGTTCCAGCAATCAACCGCCCACTGGCTAAAGGCAAACTTCCGCACATCTATCCTACAACTGTCTTTCCTCAATTTGAATTTATGCCCTCCCAGGCAATTATTCTGAGCAAGGAGGAAGAATCCCATCAGCACTGAGCATGCTCAAACCATTCACGGCTTTATACACCTCAATCAGATCACTTCGCAGGTGTCTAGTCTCCAGACACTGTAATTTGCAAAACTTAAGTCTTTCTTCATAATAGCAACCATTTGTTCCATTCACTGATCTTGTGGCCCTTCTCTATACTCATTCCAACAATCAACCACCTTATCGCTGCTAGAAAAATTCCTGTATATCATTGACAAGACACCATTAGCTACTCTTGCAGACCTCTGCACTGCTCAGAAAACTTCATATCTGCCTGTGCAATTACCCCCCAGGTTCTTTGGTTCTTTTCACTCTCTACCACTGTCAGTTTGGTACCATACAGTTAATACATTACTCTGGGGTTACTGCTTCCCATACGCAGTACTTGACATTTGTCAATGTTAAACTTCAGTTGCTACTTCTCAGCCCACCTGCTCAACTTTTCTAGATCCTGTTGCAACAGCATATTGTCTTTAGTGTCATTAACAACCCTGCCAACCTTCGTATCATCTGCAAACTTGGACATTAAGCCTAATATACCATCATTAATAAATACAGAAAACAGCAATGGACCCAACATTGAACCCTGGGGGACTCCACTAATAACATTAGTCCACAAAGAGCATTATCCATTGATTACCGCTTTGTCTTCTCCCACTCAACCATCCCTTTATCCATAGCAGCAATTTGCCTCCAATGCCACACTGCTCCAATTTGTGCAGCAGTCTTCCATATGCAACAGTATCAAAAGCCTTTCTAAGATCCAAATATATGATATCAAAATTATTCTTTGCATCCAGTTCCTTTGTGACCACATCATAGTATCCAATCAAATTGGTCAGACAAGACTTTCCCTTAACAAACCCATTCTGTGTCTGAGCTATAACTGAAGTCTTGTCTAGATGATCCTGCAGTGCTTCTTTAACCAGTGCCTCCATTAATTTTCTGGGAACAGAAGTTAAACTCACAGGTCTGTAATTACCTGTGTCTCCCTTTGATCCTCCTTTGTGAATTATAGTAACATTTGCACATCTCCAGTCCATGGATACCTCCCCTGAGTCCAAGGAAGCTCTCATAATTATGGCTAAGGGTTTGCTTACTTCCTTTGCTGCCTCCTTTAATATAACTGGATAGATTTCATCCACCCAAGGTGCCTTTCTTAGGTTTATCTTCAACAAATTTTCCTCCACTTTACTTTCAGTTATTACAAGATTATCAAGCTTACTGCCAGAGTTTAATACACTTCTGGCACTCCCCTCTCTGAATAACTCCTCATCTGTGAATGTATATGCAAAATATTCATTTAGTTTGTTAGCTACCTGAGCAGGATCAACAACAGTTGAACCATCGACATCAAGTGGACCAATCTGATTCATCCCCTTCCATCTAGAGTTTACATAAGTAAAGAACTCTTTGCTGTTTTTCTTTGCATCCTTTGCCAAAGATTTCTCGTAATTTGCCTTTGCCTGCCTAACCGCCTTTGTGACTTGGTTACAGACCAGCTTATATCTATTATAGGCTTCTGTGTCACCTGTTAATTTATATGTATCCCATGCATTTCTCTTTTCTGCCACATATCTGATTAGTTCATCTGACATCCATTTAGATCTAAATCTTGAACAATATTTCTTAGTTGGTATGAAAAGCCTAGTAGCTTCCAAGATCAATTCTTTGAATGCTTCCCATTTTGAATTTGCTGTTGGTAACATCATCAGTTGATCCCACCGTATAGAACTTAAAGATGTTGTAGCGTGTCCAGGCACTGCTGGACACGGTACATCTTGTGGAGTTCATGCTGAGATGTGTAGAGGCTGTATTACGGGCAAAAGATTGCTAATGCAAAGCCAACTGAGCGTATATTCAATGGTGCATTGCACTGAGTAATGCTGATCATATGTTACGACAAAGGGAACCATACATCAGTAAAACTGAATAGGAGAAAGTCTGAATTTTCACAGCTGAGAATCAAACATCTTTGGTGGAGCCTGCTAAATTTCAGACCGAAGTAAAACCAATATGTCATGATTTTGCGACATGGATTTGGAGTCATTTGACATCACTTCCAGTTTTTCGATTTGATTGACAAACCGGAAATAATGATTTTACAACACAATTTTTGTCCCCGCGGAATAGTGAATTCCATGGGGACGAAAGAGGTGTCAGAGTTGTCGATGATAGAAATGATGTCATTTCTGGTTTGGTGATTTGATCAACAGACAGAAAATAGTGATTTTGCATGGAATGACTTCCCTTGACGTCACTTTCCGGTCTGTCGATCAAATCGACAAACTGGAAACGACGATTTTGTGACACATCATTCCCATGTCGCAACGGTGACGTGCCACCAATTGCCATTTCCATGTCACAAAATCACATGTCGACACGATTTTGTCGATTTGAAGCACCATTCATGCTACAAGGCACAAATAGTGCTACAAATGAAACATCTGTCGTTTATCCGCTGTTATTTTCATGTAACACGTGAATGTATGTGGATTTGAAGCTCTCTGAAGCCTCGCTAGCAGAGACACACCAACTTGGATCGTTGTGATGGCATCTTCTTTGTTCTCGCCCCAAAGGATCTTTGGGAACAATATTTAGTCACAGCAAAATGTGCACGTGTGGACTACCGCAATATTGATTTTCTATGTGCTTGAAAAAGTTGACCATGTAAAATTGACCATAGTTATGGTCAATTTTACATGTCAAAATGGGCTATGATGTTTCGGCTGCAATATGTTCATAATTACATCCACAATCTTCTTGAAGTATATCGCACAAGTTACAGGATCTTTGTTCACTAAGGTCGCCTTCTGCATGAAGTCAATGTTGTTTGCATCATTCTCACCAATATCATCCCCTTATTCTGTAACTTGTACAATAGCTGAAGTAAGCATGCCCAACTGATTTCATTGGTACTCTGAGTCAAGAACATTGTAGGTTTACCAAGCTGTCTAATCATACTGAATAGATTGTGCTTACGTTGAGCACAGTAGTAGTAGGTTGAGATTGGAATTGTCATTAGGAAGACCAAATTGTTTTCAATACAGCTATTAATGTATTCCTTTTTTTTTTTTTTTTTTTTTTAAATGAAAATCCCAAACACAAAAGGTATTAGAACCTATAGTACTTAGTACCGTGCTTGGGTTTGAGGTTGAGAAGACGAAAGAAGATATTTGTTGACATTAGACTTGAACTTCTGTAGGCTGTAATTTTCAGGAAATACATATGAAGGAAGGAAGGAAGGAAGGTTGTTCCAGAAAATGGCAGTTGAATGAACTTACTTTAGTTTTCTATCATTGCCTATGTATTTGAAAGCCACTGTCAAAGAGTCTCTCGTTCTCAATTTCATTACCTTCATTACCACATAAAGGAGATGATATGGAGTAACACCATGTCAGTCAGATCGACTGAGCTCACTCGTTGCCATCACAAACGGAGTCACACATAAATTCTCTCTGAACATTCTGAATTGTCCAAGATAAATGCTGGGAAAGGGTAGTTCCTCTGTGTGCTTGTCAAACAGTAAGCTCTGTGGTACATTAGTTTCTCCTGGGGTGATTCTAAGATATTTATCATCACTCCACAACAACACTTGCTGTTGGGCGATGAGACTTTCCTTGATTGGAACTGATTTGCTTATGTCATCTTTAGCCAAATTAATTTCCATGTGCTGTTGTCAATGAATGGCTGATTTATCGTGATTTGATACAATCAATAGAGAGACAGACATGTCCACTAAATATTAAAGCCACACTTTAACCACTCGCTTTCTTACTGACCTGATCAAATAGCTGGACTTGTGTATTTTCTTGCATTTTGTATGCACAAATAAGGTGCCTAAGACACGCATATGGACAATACGGCATTCTGGGTAAAGTGATCAATGTTCCAGTTTTAATCAACCTCCCTTGACAAGTGATGGACCATCGTGTTGACTGAAACAGACACATTGATAACTTGACCCAGAATGCCATATTGTTCATGTGTGTGTGTCTCAGGTGCCTTATTTGCATGAACAGTAAGCGAGGAGAATAAGCTTCTCTGTTACTAAATCCAACTTTAGTAAATGCAATATAATTTCTGGTAGACAAAGCCATTCGACTTAGAAGCTGGAATGGTGCTGTTCTTAAGTGATCCTCAGCAGCTATTACACACAAGGATCCCGTCGACGTCAACATTGGGAAATGCAGTGCATATCAATGGTGCATCTTTAGCAGCTGGTTTCTTTGTGTCGTTTTCGAAACCATAGACAATCACAAATCATTTTTCATAAATATCCTTTTAAATTTTTTATGTTCTTATGTAAACAGTTGGCTTAAGGAAAAGGAGCTTGATCATTTAACATTCTCATCTGCTCTGCAGTTGGAGAAATGTTCCATTGTACACAATTAATACTCACTTCGGGTACATTATTGTTAGATGGAGCAGCAGCACTGCTGGTTGAAGGCACTGCTAAATCCAACGCTTTATTTTCTATTCATCTTTTACGCAATCTCGATAGTCTTTGTCGTTTTTGCTTGCTCATTGCTACGTCCATCTTTATTTTGTTAGGTCGGCTTGCTTGATACTCTTGACAATGCTCTGCTTTTAACTTCGGCATCATTGAACACAAAGGCTATAGCAGTGTGGCATTCAGTCCCTTTCACTGCTCAGAAAATTATTGATGTGAAAACATCTGTAAAAATCTATAGCAAAAACATCTATAGTGGCATGTGTATAAAACATTATATCATTCATACTAAATATTTTGGACTGAAGTATGATGCTAATGTTACTAACGGTAGAGTAAGTAGCGGGCATGAGTATACAATGTTACATTGTTCATAACTTTGGTTCTAGGTTCTAGCTATTCGATTTTAAAATGGTTCTGATTTTCGTCAAAGATGTTTTCACATAAAACATCTTTCGTCCATACAGGGTACACACACAGTTTTTTTTTTAATCAAACTGTGTACAGATATATCGTATACAGATATTTAATATGGTACTCATTAAATATTTTAAAAATTCTCTTTTATAACTGCTTTACAAACAACATTAGAGATTACCATGCATACACACATATATCAGTTAACATTTCAAAATAAATATAATAAAACATCCATTAAGATTTAAAATATGAGCAAAAAATAAATGTGTTATCACACTGAAAATCACCGATATAATATTATGAATTAATTCTGATAAATAATGAATTCACTTACTCATCATATTTGGGCGAACAGACTATTGCCACTGCTTCAGGTAGCATCAACTGGTATGAACAATGGGAGTGTAAATCTACACTTGACATAAAAGCTGTCTGAGAAGGATGAGTCTACAGAAGAAATTCATTACTATTATTTGAAATGCAAAGCTGTCACTGAATTTCATGTGCTTGTACAACTATAAAAATTTTGACCTATCATACTATTCCAAAAACAAGTTCATCTCTTTAAACCTTAATGTGACATTTAAAATCCTCAAAATTTAAATAAAAATTCTTTATACACTGTAAGGGTTATCGGCTGGCACTGGAAGAAAACATCATTATCCTCCGATTTCATAAACTCATTCTTACCATATATTCCAACAAACAAGTTGACTTTTTAAGCAATACAAAAATTGCCCAAAATTTTGGGATAGATTTAAGTGCAGAGTATAAAATCTCTTCTGAAATTATATTTTTTACTTTTTTTTTTTTTTTTTTTACTTATTCTTCTTAAAAAAATTTTGATTTAATTTGACAATAATCTTGCACTAATGTTTGTCTATTAAACCATAACAGTAAAAAATTTATATTTAAAAGCATTTATGTACATATAGTTAGGAAATTATGATACACGGTTCATAATCCATTAAGATAAAAATGAAAAATATGTCAGGAAAAAAAAATATGTATACAGTAAACCCCCGCGAATAGCGGGGGTTACGTTCCTGAGAAATGCCGCGAATACTGAGTTATGGTTCCCATAGTAATAAAGGGGTTCCGTTCCAAAGTATGAAATATATAAGAAAAACTAGTCTAAAATTTTGTCTATGTATGTATTATATGTACCTTCATAATATGACTATGTACATAGACTGTACATAGTGAAATGCACGCATATGGCATCGAAATGAAAATAAGAAACAATTTAATATTAAATGTAATATTTATTAGAAATTTCAAACAAATCTTTCAAACCAGCGCCTTTGCTAGCTAAAAAACTTATCCCGCCAGTGCTATCACCAGTTTCGCTAAAGTGTTGATAAAGGAGTTTTGCCTTTTCACGAATGATAAGTGAACTTAACGGAATTTTATTTTGAGTTCGGTCTTCTATCCACAGATTTAAAGCTTTTCCCATTTTTTCTAATTTAACATCACGAGTTACAGAGCAAATTTTTGAAGCAATTAGCGCATTTTCACGGACACTACGTCGGATTTTTTCTTCCGATTTCTTGATTGATTGTATCGTTGACTCATTAATTTTATAATGTTTTGCCACTGAGGAGACACTTTCACCATTAGAAATTTTATCTAATAACCCAATTTTATTCGCTAAGGTTATCACCTTCTTTGATCTTTTCACATTTCCCTTGTTATTCGTAGCCATATTTTTGTACGGGTTAAAAAGAAATTGTCCACAATAAAGTCACTTTCTTCCATTAACACACACAAAAAAGTCTGTTTTCCATTGCAAAACGGTAGATTTATCACTTTTGTAGCATATAAATTGATAAATTTATTCAATTTATAAGTATATAAATTGAAAGCAAACGATGAAACCTTCCATGACAAGAGCATAACACGTTGAACAAGGATTAGCGAGAAACATCCACACTCGCGATTTTGTGACCCCCCACCCACCGAGCACTGTTTTGACCAGTGAAGATAATTTTAGCCACGCCCATGTTTTTTTATGGCGGAAAATGTTCATGGCGCTTTAAAATTCACATTTTTTTAGGTTTCATTTTATATTAAATCAACAACCGCGAATACAGATACCGCGAATAGCGGGGTTTTACTGTATATATATTTTCTCCCCCTACTTGTCTGGATGTGCATGCGCACACGCACACACAAGAGATGCTTGACTACAAGTTGAATTCAAGTATGAGTTTATCTCTAGTTTTGGGAATTAAAAAAATGTACTGACCTGTCAATAAGTCAATATTAGAAAATACACTTTGAGAGCATAGCTGACACTACCCAATTTTGTATATTTGTAAATAAGTAAAGTGAGCAGACAAAATAAGTAAAAAAAAAAAAAAAAAGTAAAGCATCCAAAATTATTTGATCCAAAACCTTTGTTTGACAATTAACCTGGTTTTGGTCCGTTCCTCTAAGCCTAGATTTTTAACCATAACTCAAAAATTGTCCCCCCAAAAAAAAACTAATTATTTCTCTAATTTCTACTCAATTTACAAAACTGAAACTCTCAAATACACATAAACAGAAGTGTTTCCTTTGATTTTCTACAAAAACTATTAATGTGAAAACAGAAAAATGTACGATTAAGTATTAATTTTTGTAATTATGACCGCAAAAAACAAGCAGGTGTTCACCTTGATTATAAAATGCGTCACTGCATTCGTTTTAATTTCGTGCATCATTGCAGTGCTGCTGGCTAAAATGAATCAACTTACAGGTAGCAATTATTGACGTTCACCCAAGGTCATTTCACCATTACCAAGGTGATACAGAGGGGGAAAAAAAATGTGCACAACTGTTTCTTGTATAACAAACAGTTAAGCATTATTACTTTCTAACAATATTTTGCTTTATTGCTTTATGTAATTGTTGTAGGCAACAATATATTGGTGCAGCACGTTTTGCAGATGTATATTTTATCTCCTAATGAAATTTACAGTTTGTTATGTTTGTTATTTGGCTTTTAGGAGCATTAGCAACTAAGGCCATATTGCTCCGGGGATATGCGGTGGTCATTCCGACCTTTCCGCATCCTCCGTATTTAGTGGTCACGGGCTCGAACCCCGGTCTAATCAAGAAGCGTGTGTTATGCACTGCTGCTCCTTCCCACCTGGCTACGGAGGCGCCAAATGTTAGAAGTGTAAGCTTACTTGTCAAGTTAGCTGCATTATAAATTTCAAACACTGCCGTGTAGCTTGTCCTTGAATGCAAATGACTACGGTTACTTTCGAGTGACCGCATGTTTTCATTTTGTACAGATGTCTTATTGTGGAAAGTTCCTTGCGGTGAAATCCAGTAGTAGTCCTTTATTGTACTTAAAGTAATTCGTTATGTTGGTGGAATGGAAACAGTTTTTGCTCCTAATTGAAGTAGCACTTTCTAATTTTCCCAAAGCAGATCATCTGAACACAATGTAAATTAGAAGGACAGTAAAAGAGTTGATAATTGGTGCTATCTGGGTATCATTCAAACAAATTTTCTATTTATACGCCAGGATGACCACATGGTCAGAGGAGTTTCCAAGATAAAGAGAGAATACAAGAAACAGCATTGCATTTAGCAGTCGGGGACTTGATTGTGTGAAATAACCTTTAACTTTGAACTGCATATGACAGTAGATGGTGAATTTTTTCGGTTTGTGTACTAAAAAAGAATTTCCCCCTTTGTAATAACATCAAATGCATACCAAGGAAATATTGAAATATTTTCTAACAATATTTTTTTGAACAATCCATTCGCTTTCTATCGTTGGAAAATATTCAGTTTTGTGAACAATATGCATTTCAAAAAAAAAAAAAAAATCTGTTATTCATAGCGGATGATTTTTTTTTTTCTTTTATCAGTTTTTGAACTTTATAACGCAGCTATCGATAGAAATATTTTCTTGAAATTTCATTAGTTGTTATTTTGGTTTTTAGGAGCATTAGCAACTAAGGCCATATTGCTCCGGGGATATGCGGTGGTCATTCCTTGACCTTTCCGCATCCTCCGTATCTGGTGGTCACGGGCTCAAACCCCGGTCTAATCAAGAAGCGTGTGCTACGCACTGCTGCTCCTGCCCACCTGGCTACGGAGGCACCTAAATTTCATTAGAAAATCAAATATACATCCACAAAACATACCTATATTGTTCCCTAAAAAACAATTACAATAAAGCAAACCATTTGGGTTTATCAAATGGGCATTATAGTGATCAGTTTATAGTGAAAGGAATATGGTCTTTTTTTCTTTTTCGAAAACAATTTTTGTGATTCTTTTGTTGTTTCTTATGCCAAGAAACAGTAGCATGCATTTGGGTTTTTTTTGCCTTCTCGATAAAGCTGTAGAAGAACTGTGACGCAATGCTGGAGCGTTCTAATGCCAACATAAACATAACTCCCTTTTGTGAATAGAGGTGTGCGCTTGTTAAAACAACAAACAAATGAGGTATTGTGTTTCATGAGGGTTAGGCTGGTTAAGGTGGGGGTGAAAAAATAACTGAAATGGCTTTAAAAAAATGCACACTTAATGGTACATTTTTGTTATTTGCATGAAAATCAATAGAAATTTCTGAAATTTGAAGTGGGAAAATCAAAGAACACAGTTTTGGCTCCAGCTGTAGCAAGTTTCAGCTCTATCGATAGAGTAAAAATTATAGAATTTATTTGTTAAAACCTGAACCAGGTAAACTGGACCCAATAGGACGCTAATTGGGTTTGAATGAAATACTTATATTAACAACCATTGTTTTATGGAACAATTAATAAAACTGATTTTGTGTGATACCAGTACTTCCGATTCAAATAAATTAATTAACTTGTTTCCATCACAGTCAGGGTAAAAATGAAGAAGTGTAGGAAGGTGGACATGTTTCTGATGTGACAGAAACATGTCCACCGAGATAACACAACCTTCTAACAATATGACCGGACCCAGTCCATATCAATAGGATATATATCCCATTCCATATTCAGCCATTTTAGTGGTATACACGAGACAGCCTGGGTGCACAGCTTCATACCACACTTCCACTCTACCCGATGCAAAAAATTGTAAATTGAGACATGTATATGAGACATTATATACTTGGATCTTAGAAAGGTTTTTGATACTGTTGCACATGGAAGACTGCTACACAAATTGGAGCAGTGTGACATTGGAGGCAAATTGCTGCTATGGATAAAGGGGTGGTTGAGGGGGAGAAGACAGACAGTGGTAATCAATGGACACTGCTCATCGTGGACTAATGTTATTAGTGGAGTCCCTCAGTGTTGGGTCCATTATTGTTTTCTGTATTTATAAATGATATTGATGATGGTATATCAAGCTTAATGTCCAAGTTTGCAGACGATACAAAGGTTGGCAGGGTTGTCAAGGACACTACTGACACTATGCTGCTGCAACAGGATCTGGAAAGGTTGAGCAGATGGGCTGAGAGGTGGCAAATGAAGTTTAACATTGACAAATGTAAAGTACTACACATGGGAAACAGCAACCCCAGAGCAACTTATCAACTCTGTGGTACTACACTGACAGTGGTAGAGAATGAAAGGGACTTGGGGGTGGTTGTGCAGGCAGATATGAAGTTCTCTGAGCAGTGCAGACGGGCTGCAAGAGTAGCTCATGGAGTATTGTCAATGATATACAGGAATTTTTCCAGCAGGGATAAGGAGGTGATTATTCCATTGTATAAGGCAATGGTCAGGCCACACCTAGAGTACTGTATACAGGTCTGGAGGCCTCATTTCAAGAAGGATGTAGAGCTGCTGGAACGAGTACAGAGAAGGGCAACAAGATTAGTGAATGGAACAAAGGGGTGCTCTTACGAAGAAAGGCTTAAGTTTTGCAAATTACAGTGTCTGGAGACTAGGCACCAGCGAGGTGATCTGATAGAGGTGTATAAAGCCTTGAATGGTTTAAGCATGTTCAATGCTGATGGGATTCTTCCTCTAGCTCAGAAAAATCACCTGAGAGGGCATAAATTCAAATTGAGGAAAGACAGATGTAGGATAGACGTGCGGAAATTTGCCTTTAGCCAGCGGGTGGTTGGTTGGTGGAACAGACTTCCATCCCTTGTAGTGGAGGTTGATAGCCTAAATAAGTTTAAGGCTCAGCTGGACAGGTATTTTGAACGAACAGAGGGGTGAAGTGGAAGTGGGTTTTTTTTTTTTTTTGGCTGATGCTGCATAAGCTTGCTTTCTTGCATCAAATGCCTCTACTAATGCTAATGCTAATCTCTTCTGTACATATTGTACTCCACAAATTCCAATTCTGCACTGCTTATACCTGTGTGACACCACATCTCTGATATTCCAACATCTGCCTTTGATGTCTTGACCAACACTTCAAATTCCTCAAATTTATTTACTTTATGGCCCTAGCATTGGTGAGCATGCAAGTATATATGCACCTATTCTTACCTGTCATGGCACAATATAACCTTGTCGTTTTTGCACCATAAAAAACAAAAACCAAACCAAACCTATTCAAAAACCAAACCAAACCAAACCTATATTTCTGACCTAGGTTCAACTACATAATACTATATACAGTATCTAGCAAAACTGGATGGCAATAGAGTGCAATCTTGATAAAACACAGGTTATGTTGAATGACGACTTCAATACCAGCATTATAAGTAAATGCACGTTATAGTCGAAATAATTGTACCATGTTTTCTCCCAATTTTTTTTTTATATAAATTAAACTTTTCTTAGTAAACAAATACTTTACTTACTAATGTTTTATGAGTATACAGGCTAAAAAACAAACTAAAGGTTGTATCATTCCGTTTACATTCTATTAATACAAGTGCTGTTCTGGACTTTCATTTTATGCATAATTTCTGAAATAGTCATGTTATTTAGTTTTCCCAGAACTGATGACAGCATGTTTTCAGTATATAATTCTGAATAGTGGTTAGATGCAATAAATGAAGATGTTCACTATCACTTTGATGTTCCATCACCTCATTAATGTTTTCGAGCACTTTGTTAATTTCTGGCACTCTTTCCTTCCACAAGTCATTCACATTATCTTCTGAGTCACTCCCTACATCACTAGCCTTCTGTTTGTTGATTGTCTACCTAGTGTTCACAGAGGCTACAATTTCTTTCACTCAGGTAATGCACAACTGGAGCTTCCACATCTATTTAAATCAAAGCAGTGAAGTCATTTGCTCCAAGATCGCGACCAAGTATCTTTTCTTCCTGCTTTAAAAAGCTGCCAATTCAATTGGCAGAATTTTCAAAGCAGAATTTATTATTAGTGATCTTGTCTTTTCCAAATACATTTTTTCCAGAAGTTTTCGATTGCTGTTGAACTTACTTTCTTCCATACTAATCCAATACTTTATGCAATGTCTTTCAGCATTAATACTTTCAAAATTTCTACAACTTGAATTTCAGAGTTCACAATACTAGCAAGTAGCTCAACACAAGAGTAGGTTCTGAAGGCTCGAATAATGCCCTGATCCATGGGCTCAATTAGTGCAATTGTGTTTCTCAGCAGAAACTCAACTCTGGTCTTGCTATCTTTCAATTTCAGGTCATCAGCCGAAAGTTTGGCTGGGCCAAAAGTGATCCAACAGTTAGAGCCTTTTCTTCAAATTTTTTTGGAAAGCAAGTGACATCTCACTGATGGAACAACTCACAAATAATGAAGCAAAAATATCACTCATCATCCAAGTGTTGAAAGCTATTCTGCTGGATACCTGGCCATACTGGAATACCAGGAAATGAAATTGCGGATGATGCTGCCAAACATCCATCGAGAGCAGCCCAACGAATTCCTTAGTACCGTTCACAGATTATAAAATGAAGATCCAAAGTATATGTAAAGGTCGATGGACTCTTCAATGGCAAGCACAAATTCATAATAAACTTTTTCTAATTAAACCTGTACCAAAATTATGGGCTTCAACCCTCATTGCAAACAGACAAGAAGTAATTCTAGCCAGAATCGGCCATACTCATTTAACTCATTTGTTCCTTCTGTCAGGGAATGACCCTCCTCAGTGTAACCATTGTCATACACCACTCACAGTCAAACACATACTTCTGGAATGTACTCAGTATAATAATGCTCGACTAGTGTCATTCAGTTCTCTCGCAAGCTTAAAGGGAACCTTTGTCACTTAGCCATATCATAGGCAAAAAATCAAATCTCGCAGAATTCTTCTCCTTCCTAAAACGAATAGGACTGTATAGCCATTTCTAACTGCTTCTATATGAACCAACACAGGCAGTATGAACCACCTTTCTAAGTGCAATATGGCCTAAATAGCCATGGCACTTAAAACCCCATCAACAACAACATTGAAAGCTATTTTAATAAATCACAAGTAGAGATTTCATGCTGATGTGCTTAAAACATCAGGGACTTCAGACTTTTCCCATGAACAATGGCTTTAGCTTATAATTTCCAGTCTTTTGTACCAAATAACACAGTAATTCTCTCTTTGTTAGTTTCTTGTCCACTTTGTTGTGTGCCTTTTTAATATCCAGTGACTTATCAGGAAGAAGTTTATAGAACAGCACTGTTTCATCACAGTTGTACAGCTGTGAATTCATCATCTTGAATCACATTATGCTGCCGAAATTCAGGAAATGTTTCTGTTGCTGTAATGTCACCAAATGCGGATTTTCCAAAAAGATTAAAATAGGATATCCCACGATGAGCCTTTTACCTCCAAAGTCGCACTTTGGAAACTTTAAATATGTGATGGTCTCCACTTTATGAAATTAAAATAATAAAATTTATGTGTCCATGCTTTCAAAATCACCCCATTTATTGGTCCTTCACTACGCTTCTGCAGAAACCTCTGGTATAAGCTATTTCCTCACTATTTTTCACAAAGTTTTTTCTTTCTTTGGAGGTCTGCTTCATCTTCTATGGAGTCTATGAATGAATGCAATTTTTCTTCCTCTTTCATCCAACCATGGATCGTTCCTTCTGGAATTCCACACCTGCAAAATACTGCATTTTGTTTCACCACGCTTAAATCTTTCCATAATCTTTAACTTTTCTTCAACTGTATAATAGGTTCTTTTGGTGGCCATTACTTCAGTCCTACTAGTTTATACTAATTTTACCATTTATTTATTTCTGATGCCTTAGAATTTAATGTGTTTTGAGAAAATTAAATCAAAACCAAACTGTCCAGCCTATCAAAGTGTTGAAGTGAAGTCATGTGATTTCTCCAAAAATCACTTATCAGTTCATGTATATTTTTGTCTAGTTTAGCCCTTGGCAGTTTTTGTAATGCTAAGTGTAACTTCTAGTCAAAGAAAGGATGCCATGTTCTGTTTGTTTACAAAAATTTACTTTGTAAGAAATGCAGCACACTTGACAAATGTTAGCCATATTCCCCTCTAGAGGTAGTTGTTTGTAATTATTGTTCCACTAATATACTCTTTTATTGCATCTCTAGCTGAGGGGGGACAATGAGTGCCTGCAATTATTAGGCTCTGATGAGTCCCATTGTTCACAAAACTTAGTCTGAAACTGAATATTGAATATGTTGAAGTGAATACACAGCCAATTTTTAGCTAATTTTCGCCTCTCGGAAATTGATAATAGGATGTAAAGTGCATATGAGTATATACAGTATTTATTTTTTCCAGTTTCCAATATGAAATTGCTAGTTCTCTGAATGCACTACTTTTTTTCATAATTAATTTGGAGGGGGTATATCTGAAACTGCAATATGAAGAGACACGTTATATTGAGGTTGCACTGTATTTACATTCATACTCAACTTATCATACAATAGCACTCTTACCTAGTTTCCCTTCCTTCAAAGATAAAAGTAATATACAGTATAAGTATTTGCAATATAGTGAAAAGAAGCCACAGGATTTTGTTGCACAGAAAAAAAAAGTTGATAAGAAAATACACATTATGTGCCTCCCTCCCCACATAAGTAACTATCCAGTTTACTTTTGAATTTCTTCAAACTGTCAGCCTCAATTATCTGTGGGGGTAACTTGTTCCAGTATTCAATAACTCTGTGACTAAAAGAACACTTCCTAAAATGTAGTCCCTAATTTATTCCCTTCTATTTCATGGAAAAATCTTTTGTGTTCTATATCATATTGTTCTTAATCAATGCACAAAGTATTACACATGATTCATCCGTATGAAGATTCTTCACTGACCACTTGAATAAGAGCTTAAAAGGAGTTCTGATAGACAATAGGAAAAAAAGTGCATGGAATAGGCAACCAATTCTGGTTGCTCATTCCATACACTTAAAGGAAACTCAGAACAGTCTGAAATTCTTATTAGAGAACTTGAGGTATTGCGATCACCAGTAGGAAATTGGCAACCTAATTGTTGCTCACACCTCTGGGGCAACAGTTAGGTTTCATGAAATTTCGTTCATTCTATATGAATGGTGAAATAGGACTAAAGCTGATCATTGAATTAGAAAGACAACCACAGAGACCTAATCTCCCTAGGAAGCAAAACTATCCTAAGTAATTTGTTTCTCCAAAACTGCTTCTGCAATTTACTACATATAAAAATGGGACTAATGAAACAGTTAAGACATACACAAAGAATGAGGCTGTTTTCAGTACATCATTTCAAAATTTTATGAAAGTGAAACTAAACTACAAACTAGTGTTTTTAATGGGCCAAAATATAAAGCTGCTAAAAGGTGATAATTTAACAAGTTCTATGTCTCAGAAAATGTGGAGACTTAGGGATCTGAAGAGTGCTGGGAACAGCTTTAAGCATTTATAAATCAAAAGACTGAGAAGATTGTCAGCGGCATGTTTACTAGTTTTAAAAAAATTAAATGGAAATATGAATAGCATTAGCATTAGCATTTAGCATTAGTAGAGGCATATGATGCAAGAAAGCAAGCTTATTCAGCATCAGCCAAAAAAAAAAAAAAAAAAAAACCACACACCACTCCCATTTCACCCCTCCGTTCGTTCGAAATACCTGTCCAGTTGAGCCTTAAATTTGTTTAGGCTATCAACTTCAACAACAAGTGACGGAAGTCGGTTCCACCAACCAACCACCCACTGGCCAAAGGCAAATTTCCGCACATCTATCCGACATCCATCCTTCCTCAATTTGAATTTATGCCCTCTGAGGTGATTATTTTGAGCAAGATGAAGAATCCCATTGGCATTGAGCATGCTCAAACCATTCAAAGCCTTATACACCTCTATCAGATCACCTCGCCGGTGTCTAGTCTCCAGACACTGTAATTTGCAAAACTTTAGCCTTTCTTCGTAAGAGCAACCCTTTGTTCCATTCACTAATCTTGTTGCCCTTCTCTGTACCCGTTCCAGCAGCTCTACATCCTTCTTGAAATGAGGCCTCCAGACCTGTATACAGTACTCAAGATGTGGCCTAACCATTGCCTTATACAAGGGAATAATCACCTCCTTATCCCTGCTAGAAAAATTCCTGTATATCATTGACAAGACACCATGAGCTACTCTTCCAGCTCGTCTGCACTGCACAGAGAACTTCATATCTGCCTGCACAATTATCCCCAGGTCCTTTTCATTCTCCACCACTGTCAGTGTAGTACCGCAGAGTTGATATGTTGCTCTGGGGTTACTGTTTCCCATATGTAGTACTTTACATTTGTCAATGTTAAACTTCATTTGCCACATTTCAGCCCATCTGTTCAACCTTTCCAGATCCTGTTGCAGCAGCATAGCGTCAGTAGTGTCCTTAACAACCCTGCCAACCTTTGTATCATCTGCAAACTTGGACATTAAACTTGATATCCCATCATCAATATCATTCATAAACACCGAAAACAACAATGGACCCAACACTGAACCCTGAGGAACTCCACTAATAACATTAGTCCACGTTGAGCAGTGTCCATTGATTACCACTCTCTGTCTTCTGCCACTCAACCATCCCCTTATCCATAGCAGCAATTTGCCTCCAATGCCACACTGCTCCAATTTGTGCAGCAGTCTTCCATGTGCAACAGTATCAAAAGCCTTTCTAAGATCCAAATATATAATATCAAAGTTATTCCCTGCATCCATTTCTTTTGTGACTACAGCATAGTATCCAATCAAATTGGTCAGACAAGACCTGCCCTTAACAAAACCATGCTGCGGCTGAGCTATAACTGAATTCTTGTCTAGATGATCCTGCAGTGCTTCTTTAACCAGTGCCTCCATTAATTTACCTGGAACAGAAGTTAAACTAACAGGTCTATAATTACTTGTGTCAGCCTTTGATCCTTCTTTGTGAATTGGGGTTACATTTGCACATCTCCAGTCTATGGGTACCTCCCCTGATTCCAAAGAAGCTCTCATAATTATGGATAGGGGTTTGCTTACTTCCTTTGTGGCCTCCTTTAATATAACTGGATAGATCCCATCCACCCCAGGTGCCTTTTTTATGTTTATCCTCAACAATCTCTCCTCCACTTCCCTCTCAGTTATTACAAAATCATCCAGCTCACTGCCAATGTTTACTTTACCTACATCATTCTCCTTCCTGAATAACTCCTCATGCGTGAATGTAGATGCAAAATACTTGTTTAGATTGTTAGCCACCTGAGCAGGATCCTCAACTGTTGAACCATCAATATCCAGTGGACCAATCTGATTCATCCCTTTCCTTCTTGAGTTTAAATAGGTAAAGAACTTTTCTGTTTTTCTTTGCATCCTTTGCCAAGGATTTTTCGTAGTCTGCCTTTGCCTGCCTAATCTCCTTTGTGACTTGGTTACAGACCAACTTATATCTATCATAGGCTTCCATGTCACCCATTAATTTGTATGTATCCCATGCATCTTTCTTCTCTGCCACATGTCTCATTAGTTCATCTGACAACCATTTAGGCCTAAACCTTGAACAATATTTCTTAGCTGGCATGTAAAGCCTGGCAGCCTCCAAGATTAGTTCCTTGAATGCTTCCCATTTTGAGTTTGCTGTTAGTAACATCATCAGTTGATCCCACTGTATAGAATTTAAATACTGTCTCAGACCATCATAGTCGCCTTTACGAAAACAAAAACACTTCCCTTTACCTCTGATGGTAGTTACCTCCTTGAGTAAATCCCACTTCAACACACTGTGATCACTGCCACCTAGTGGTTCATTTATCTGCAGATTCTTAATGCATAAAGAATCACTACTGATAATCAGATCAAGAGTATTGCTCCCTCTTGTTGCCTCACGAACATGATGTAGAAAACAATCATCCAATAAATCCACAAAAGCCTTGCTAGTGTGCGAGTGACCAATCCACAAATTCCAGTCAATATCTGGGAAATTAAAATCCCCCATTATAAGACTCTCTGATTTACTGGCCCACTCTATTTCCCTGAAGAAAATTAAGAAGCCTTTAGCAATAATAGCAGATTATTGTTTCAAAAGGGATTCATGTGATGAGTGGAAATGACTTTCACAAAAGTACAAATTCATCCTAGTAAAGAAACTGTTGAACCACTAAATGAAGTATCAAGCATAATCCTTAAATGTAACTATGTTGAATAAAAGCTGAATCAATCCAGACTGCTTCCTTCTTCCTATGGTAAGTCAGAAAATTTTCAAATACTACTTGTATACAATCTTTATTATATATTATTGGCTATAGCATTAGCAGAGGCATACGATGCAAGAATGCAAGCTTATACAGCATCACCCAAAAATAAAAAAAAAAAAAAAAAAAAACTTCCTATTTCACCCATCCAGTCACTCCAAATGTTTGTCTAGTTTTGCCTTGAATTTATTTAACCTGCCAACTTAAACAACGACAGATGAAAGTTTGTTTCAGCAATCAACTACCCAATGGCTAAAGGCAAATTTCTGCACATCAATTCTACATCTGTCTATCCTCAATCAGATCACCTCCCAAGTGTCTAGTCAAAAATAATTTTGATACCCAAGCCAAAAATAAAAATTTGTGTCTAGCCAAAAATAATTTTGATATCATACTCGTATTTCAGGAAAGCTTTTGATACTGTTGCACATGGAAGACTGCTGTACAAATTGGAGAGGTATCGCATTAAGGGTAAGTTGCTACAATGGATAAAGGGATTGTTTGTTTGTTTGTTTGGTTGGGGATTTTTTTGGCGCATGGGCATCTATGGCCATAGTGCACCATACATAGGTTAGTATTTCTGCTATTTCGTTATAGATCGAGGGTCAGGAGACTGATTTTTGACTAGCTAAAGGAGGTGGTATACATTGATCGCTTTGAGAAAAGTAAAAATCTTTGAGACATTTGTTTTATTGCCCAAAAGTGAAACAAATGTTAGTGGGTCTTCAGTTGTGGCTGGAGTGAAGATATTCTGGCGTTCTATTGCAAATTTTGCGCATTCCACAAGGATATGTTTCACTGAAAGTACTGTTTTACAGTGATCACACTGGGGGTGATTCTCCCCTCTTAAAAGATAACCATGAGTAATATTAGGATACCTATAATATTAGGTGACCTATTCGGAGACGAGCTAGTATTACCTCCTGTTGTCGAATTGCACTGAGGCTTGAAGGCCATTGCTCAAGATTTGGCTTGATACTTCGAAGCTTATTTTCAAGTTGATTTTGCCATGTTGATTCCCACTGGTACATGCATTTTTCCTGTATTATTTGTCTATAATCTTGATGTGGAACTCTCCACTGTACATCAGGTGGTAAGTCGGCCGTTTTTGCGGCACTGTCCGCTAATTCATTTTCTGGAATTCCCATATGTCCTGGGACCCAACAGAAGTGTATGGTTTTTCCAAGCTCAGATAAGGTATATAAAGAGTTTGTTATTTCTTTAACGACAGGGTGGGTGATGTTCATGGTGTTTTCCAGGGCTTGAAGTGCACTTAGAGAATCAGAGAATATTATGCTGCTTTCAATATTGGAGGACTCGATATGCTTCACTGCAACCTGAATTGCCATTAGTTCAGCAGAAAAGATACTGAACTCATGTGGCAGTTTGTAGGCTAATGTTATGTTCAGGAAAACTGCGGCGATTCCAACGTGGGTGTCATTCTTTGACCCATCTGTATGAACTACAATGAAGTTTGGAAACTGCTCCACCACTGCATGGTACAATTGCAAAAAATTTTCTTTATTTAGTGCAGATTTATCCCATTTGTGAAGGTATTTATCACATAAAGGTGGAGTAATTCTCCACGGTGGAAGGAGTAGTGGAGGGGTACTTGTGATATTATCAAGACTCAGATTAAGTTCTTCTAGAAGATGTCTTATTCTTATACCTAACGGTCTGTTAGCAGTAAGGCGGTTATGGTATAACCTGCTGTGTTGGGGAGTGAAAAGTAATTCCCAATTTGGGTGTTCAGGCATAGATCTAATTTTATATGCATAGCGTAATATAAGTTGTTGCCTTCTGATAGAGAGAGGGGGTTCGTGAGCTTCGGCATATAGACTATGTGTTGTTGACGTACGATATGCTCCTAGAGCAATGCGTATTGCACTATGATGGAGAGGATCAAGCCAGCGAAGGACACTAGGCCTTGCTGAGCTATATACTGGGGCCCCGTAATCAAGTTTTGATCTTATTAAAGATCTGTATAGCCGTAATAAGGTAAGGCGATCAGCTCCCCACTTTGTTGCTGAGAGAACCCGGATGATATTTAATTTTTGTTGGCAGGATGTTCTTAGTCTTTTAATACAAAGGGTACTAGGAAAGTTTTGCAATACAGCTTTGTTTATTTAATTTTTTCAAAGTAATTTCCTCTACATTCAATACACCTCTCCATCCTCCGAAACCAATCTTTAAACCAGTTCTGCCAAGTTTCACTAGAGAGTAAAGCACACTCGTTGTCCCAAGCCCGTAGAAGGTCCTCATCACTGGAAAACCGCCTCCCTTTTAGCTTCATTTTCACATGCGGGAACAGTGCAAAGTCGCAGGGAGCAAGGTCTGGACTGTAGGGAGGGTGCTCGAGAAGTTTCAGTCCTGTCGTGGTCAAATATTCGGTGCAGGCTTTGGCGCGGTGAGCTGCAGCATTTATCGTGATGGAGGTACCAGGTGTCCATTCTTGACTTTGGCCGCAGGTTCTTCATAGATCCAATGACTTTAGGCAGGCATTGTTCAGTATACCACTTAGCTGTGACTGTCTTCTGCGTGTCCAAAATGACACGTTCCACAATTCCACTCGATTTGAAAAATACAGCTATCATTTTCTTCTTTACAGATCGGGATTTTCTGACAATTACGGGTGTGTCGTCATCATCAAAGACCCAAACTTTGTTTTGAGCCTTGGTCGGCAGATCGTAATAGTACAGCCAAGTCTCGTCACCTGTCACGATGTTGTTCACATACCGAGATTGTCCCTTATCAAACTTTTTTAGCATCTCCTGGCACCAAGTCACACGTCGTGTCATCTGCTCTTCAGTCAGTTGATGTGGCACCCAGAGAGAACAAAGTTTCTTCACGTGCAAATGATCTTGCAGAATCGAACGAATTGCTGGTGCATTTAGGCCCAAAGTATCCTCTATCTGTTGGTAGTTCACTCGCCTGTTTTCGTCAAGCATTTTCCTCACAGCAGTAACATTTTCCTCCATAACTGACGTTCGTGGCCTTCCCGGCCTCTCAGAATCCTCCAGAGTGAAATTTCCCCTTTGGAATTCTCTATACCACCTGAATATCGTTGTACGATGTGGACAATCATCATCTAGTGCAAGAGTCATTTCTTCTAAGCACTGGTCTATGGTTAAACCACGCACGAAATTATACCGCAAAACTGTCCTTATCTCATTTCGTGACCACGATGCCATCGCAAGCACTTTACACTCTCACTACTAATGAATAACTGAGCCCATCAACTTGGCGCGGCGGCTACTATGCACGTATGAGCATGTCTCAACATGCAGTAACAAGCAGCTTCCTGTGATTTATTGTTGCGTCATATTGCAAAACTTTCCTAGTACCCTTTGTATGTTCCAGGAAGGTAAGTTTATGATCTAAGGTGATTCCTAAGAATCGTATGCTGGGTTGAACTGCTATTGGTTTTCCGTTCAGTTGTAGTTCCGGGTGTAGGTGCAATTTACGTTGTCAGCAAAAATGGATACACAACGTTTTTTGAGAACAAAGCTGAAAACCATTGGTTTGTGCCCATGTACTGATCTTATTTATTGCCCCTTGTAATTGTCTCTCGATCGTATTCATGTTTTTCGCATGGCAAGAAATACTAAGGTCATCTACGAACAGTGCCTTATCAATAGTGTTCGGAAGTTGTTCAGCAATGGTGTTTATCACAATTATAAAGAGTGTAGCGCTGAGTACAGAGCCCTTGGGAACTCCTTCTTCCTGAAAAAATAGTTTGGACAGCGAAGTTTTAAATCGAACCTGGAAAGTTCTCTTGTCTAGGAAGTTGCGTATGAAAATCGGGAGATGGCCCCGAAGTCCATGGCGATGTAGCTCACAGAGTATTCCATACTTCCACGTGGAATCATAGGCCTTGCTGATGTCAAAGCAAACCATTACATGGTGTTCCGATCTAAGGAATGCATTCCGAATGGAATTCTCTAGTTTTACTAGTATATCTAGTGTTGATCTGTTCTGTCGAATGCCGAATTGTGCAGAATTTAAGAGATTGAAATTTTCCAGGTACCATATCATTCGACGGTTCACCATCTTTTCCAGAATTTTGCAAAGGCAACTGGTCAAAGCAATGGGTCTATAGCTAGTAGGGTTTGTCGGGTCTTTTCCAGGTTTAAGGAATGCAAGGACTGTAGCGTGGTGCCATTGCTCAGGGAATGTGTCTTCCCGGTAGAGCCTATTGAACAGATCAAGAAGTGACTGCAGTGATTCAGCACTTAGTTCCTGTATCATTGAATAATGGATATTATCTGGTCCTACAGCGCTACGCCTAGATGTTGACAAGGTTCTATGTAGTTCGTGGATAGTGAATGGTAAGTTATATTGTTCTTCTGCTTTTGAAGAAAAGTTTAACTTTTGTTTTTCTGAATTTGCTTTGAATCTTCTGAAGGCTGGTATGTAACTTTCTGTTGCTGATGTTTTGGCAAAAGTTTCTCCTAGTATATTGGCAATTTGGGCGGGGTCAGAAATGTTCTGCCCTCTCCATTCCATGATAGGCTGAGGTGTCGTTTGATATTTACCACTCATTTTCCTAATTGTTTTCCAAATTTTGTGTGTGGGAGTTGCTTGATTGATGGTTGAAGTGAAGCGAATCCAAGCGGCCTTTTTATTACTGCGTCTAACATACCTGGCTCTTGCTCTAACGCGTTTAAACTGAATGAGATTAGCTGTGGTTGGATAGCGCCTAAAAGTATTCCAAGCTTTATTTTGATCTCTTTTTGCTGCACGGCATTCGTCATTCCACCATATTTTTGGGTGTACAGGTAATTTTGAGGAGGATTTTGGTATAGCTTGTCCTGCTGCGTGTAGTATAGTTTTTGTGACATACTCAACCGCTTCCTTGGTTGGGGATTTTTGTATAATTTCAGGGTCCACTTTAGCTAATTTTTTATACATCTCCCAGTCTGCTTTATCAATTAGCCACCGAGGAATTCTAGTAAGTTGATAAGAGGGTTTATTTACTAATTCAATTGTAATGGGAAAGTGATCACTATGCAGTGGATCATTGTTTGCCGTCCACTTTAGAGTAGGATACAAAGTTGCAGAACAGATAGACAGGTCTATTGCAGTATATGTTCCAGAAGGAAGGTGAACGTAAGTAGGTGAGCCGTCATTTAGAAGGAGAAGGTTGTTATCATCTAAACATTTTTCAATTAGTTTTCCTCTTTGGTCAATATTGTTGTTACCCCATAGTGTGTGATGACCATTTAAGTCTCCCAGAATGAGGAAAGGTGTGGGGAGTTGAGCTATGAGGTTGTTTAGATCATTTTGTTGGATGGGATAGCTTGGTGGAATATATAAGGAGCAGATTGTAATATGGATGTCAGCAGCTACACGGACCGCTATTGCCTCGAGAGGAGAGTTTAGTAAGACCTGTTTGACAGGAACAAATGGGTTTGTTATAACAGCTACTCCACCATGTGCAGTATTTTGATCAGTTCTATCTTTTCTAAAGATATTGTAATAAGACAGTTTTGGTGTGTCTTGAGGTTTGAAATATGTCTCTTGGAGGCAGAGACATATTGGTGTGTATTTAGAGATAAGGTTGTATAGGTCATTAATATTGGCACGGAAACCACGACAATTCCATTGAATTATTGTGTTCATTGTTTATCTCTAGTTAGACTTTCCGAGCGTTTTCTTGGTGCTGAGGTTCTCTGTTTTTCGCTCTTGTTTTTGTCTTTCTTTCGAAAGTAGGGCCTTTCTGTTTACATGTCTTCTTCTACAAAAATGTGTAGGACCGGGTCATCTGGGGGTATTTCCTTAGTATCCATTTCCTGTTGGTGAGTAGTTACGATTTGTTTTTCTTTGTGCCCTTCATCCGGGGAGTGGTGATTTTCGATTGGTACAGAAATAGGCGTATTGACTGCCTGAGTTTCAGTTGTATTGAACAGTGTTTTTACATAGTTCGAGAAAGACTCTTTTGGGGGTACTGTTAGATCAGTTTGCGATGCGGTTGATTGGAATTTTTTGGTGATATGAGCATACGTAGATCTATTTGCAAGGTTTGGTGGTGAGATATTTCGCTTAGCTTCTTGATAGGACACGTTATGATTGGTTTTATAAATCTGAATAAGTTTCTCAGTTTTCCAGCGTTCACATGTTCTAGCGTAAGCGGGATGATCTTTTTTGCAGTTTGGGCATATCGGTTGGGGTGCAGTACAGGCTTCGCAGTTGTGATCAACTGACCCGCACTTTGCACAAGCAGGAGTTCCCCGGCAAGCTGTCTGGGAATGTCCGTACTTCTGGCATCGGAAACACCGTAGGGGATTTGGAATATAAGGTCTGACATTACAGACGAGATATCCAGCCTTAATGGATGCTGGGCGATGTGGTGTATTAAAGGTCAAAATGAGATTACGTGTAGGAGTCAGAACTCCTTCTTTTCTGGTGGAAATTCTCTTGACCTGTATAACGCCTTCTTCTTTAAGTTCTTCAAGCATCTCCTCTTCGGATACATCTATTAAATCCCAATCAGAAATCACTCCTTTAGAGGTGTTCAGTGATCTGTGGGGTGTCACAGTAACTGGTATTCCAGCAAAGAGATTAATATTCAAGAGCCGCTCTGAGTGTTTACTATTAGAGGTCTCGATCAGAATATCTCCTGACCTAAGTCTTTTTACAGACTTAGGAGTTCCAGCTCTGCTTTCTAATTCCTTCTGCACCCTAAATGGCGAGATTTTGCCAATTGCATTTTCACCAGTTGAGTGCATGATCAGGAAAGCTGGGATAGGATAGATGTCAGAGTCAGTTTTCTGCCGTTTTGAAGTTCCTGCAATAGAACTGTCTTTCTTTTTTGTTGACTGGGGTGCATCTGGCAGCCCAGATAAGTCAGAGTTTGATTTACTCATGACGTGCTCTTTTTGGCCCCGGGAGATTACCTTTTTCTCCCAGGTTACCAGCCCCGCCACGTGGAGGCAAGAGCGGTGCCGCCTAGTGACCCAAGCGAAGTGAAGGTTAGTATTAACGAAAAATAAAAAAGGGGGTTAAAGAAAGGTACTTTCCTTTCTGGGTTATATAATATGAGAGATCTATTCAATTATAATGCTCAAGAGTTAACGGACTTGCGAAACTCAGGAGAAACGTATATACAGTAAAGCGTATCAGATAATCACTATGAAAAGGCGCTGTGGTCACTAATATCGCTTGGCACTCGGGGCCGGATAAAGGGATGGTTGAATGGGGAACGACAGAGGGTGGTAATCAATGGACACTGCTCTTCATGGACAAATGTTATTAGTGCAGTTCCCCAGGGTTCAATGTTGGGCCCACTGTTGTTTTGTATATTTATCAATATTGATGAAGGTATATCAGGGATTAATGTCCAAGTTTGCAGATGATACAAAGGTTGTCAGGGTTGTTAACGACAGTAAAGACAGTATGCTACTCCAACTAGATCTAGATAAGTTGGGCAAATGGGCTGAGAAGTGGCAACTGAAGTTTAACATTGACAAATGCAAAGTACTGCATATGGGTAGCAATAACCGAAGAGAAACGTACCAACTGTGTGGTACTAAACTCAGAGAAGTGGAAAGTGAAAAAGACCTGGGGGTAACTGTGCACTCAAATATGAAGTCCGCTGAGCAGTGGAGATGGGCTGCCAGGGCAGGTCATGGAGTCTTGTCAATGATATATATAGGAATTTTGCTAGCAGGGACAGGGATGTAATTACCCCGTTATACAAGGCAATAGTCAGGCCATACCTAGAGTACTGTGTACAGGTCTGGAGGCCTCATTTTAGGAAGGATGTAGAATTGCTAGAACAAGTACAAAGAAGGGCAACAAGATTGGTGAGGGGAAAAAAGGGGTGCTCTTACCAAGAAAGGCATGGTTCTGCAAATTGCAGTGCCTGGAGAGTAGGCACCTGCGCGGTGATCTGACTGAGGTGTATAAGGGCTTGAATGGGTTGAGCAAGCTGAATGGTGATGGGATTCTTCCTCTTGCTCAGATTAAGAACCTGGGGGGACATAGATTCAAAGTGAGGAAAGACTTGTATAGATGTACGGAAATTTGCCTTTAAGCTAGAGGGTACTTGATTGGTGGAACAGACTTCCATCTTTTGTTGTGGAAGTTGACAGCCTAAATAAATTTAAGGCTGCGCTGGATAGGCATTTGGAACGAATGGAGGGTTGAAATGGGAGGGTTGTTTTTTTTTTTTTGGCTGATGCTGCATAAGTTTGCTTTCTTGTATCGTATTCCTCTACTAATGGTAATATGATATCAAATTTAATTTTTCCAATCAGTTCCTCTGTGACCTCATCGTAGTATCCAATCAAATGGGTCAGACAAGTTCCATTTAACAAACTCATGTTGTGTCTGAACTATAACTGCAGTCTTGTCTAGATGATCATGCAGTGCTTCTTTAACAAGTGCCTCCATTAATTTCCCTGGACAGAAGTTAAACCGACAGGTCTATAATTAATCATGTCACCCTTTGATCCCCCTTTGTGAATTAGGGTGATATTTGCACATCTCCAGTCCACGGGAGCTCTCATAATTATGGCTCAGGTTTGATTACTTCCTTTGCCCCCCCCTTTAATATAACTGGATATCTCCCATCCACCCCAGGTGCTTTCCTTATGTTTAACTTCAACAATTTCTCCTCCACTTTGCTCTCGGATATTACAAAATCCTTTAGTTCCCTGCCGGAGTTTGATAAACATCTGGCATTCCCCTCACTGAATAGCTTTTCATGTGTGAATGTAGATGCAAAATACTCATTCAGTTTATCAGCTACCTGAGCAGGATTAAGAGTCGAACCATCAATATTAGCATTAGCATTAGCATTAGTAGAGGCATTTGATGCAAGAAAGCAAGCTTATGCAGCATCAGCCAAAAAAAAAAAAAAAAAACCACTTCCACTTCACCCCTCTGTTCGTTCAAAATACCTGTCCAGCTGAGCCTTAAACTTATTTAGGCTATCAACCTCCACCACAAGGGATGGAAGTCTGTTCCACCAACCAACCACCCGCTGGCTAAAGACAAATTTCCGCACGTCTATCCTACATCTGTCTTTCCTCAATTTGAATTTATGCCCTCTCAGGTGATTATTCTGAGCTAGAGGAAGAATCCCATCAGCATTGAGCATGCTTAAACCATTCAAGGCTTTATACACCTCTATCAGATCACCTCGCTGGTGCCTAGTCTCCAGACACTGTAATTTGCAAAACTTAAGCCTTTCTTCGTAAGAGCACCCCTTTGTTCCATTCACTAATCTTGTTGCCCTTCTCTGTACTCATTCCAGCAGCTCTACATCCTTCTTGAAATGAGGCCTCCAGACCTCTATACAGTACTCTAGGTGTGGCCTGACCATCGCCTTATACAATGGAATAATCACCTCCTTATCCCTGCTGGAAAAATTCCTGTATATCATTGACAATACTCCATGAGCTACTCTTGCAGCCCGTCTGCACTGCTCAGAGAACTTCATATCTGCCTGCACAACCACCCCCAAGTCCCTTTCATTCTCTACCACTGTCAGTGTTGTACCACAGAGTTGATACGTTGCTCTGGGGTTGCTGTTTCCCATGTGTAGTACTTTACATTTGTCAATGTTAAACTTCATTTGCCACCTCTCAGCCCATCTGCTCAACCTTTCCAGATCCTGTTGCAGCAGCATAGTGTCAGTAGTGTCCTTGACAACCCTGCCAACCTTTGTATCGTCTGCAAACTTGGACATTAATCCCGATATACCATCATCAATATCATTTATAAATACAGAAAACAATAATGGACCCAACACTGAGCCCTGAGGGACTCCACTAATAACATCAGTCCACGATGAGCAGTGTCCATTGATTACCACTCTCTGTCTTCTCCCCCTCAACCACCCCTTTATCCATAGCAGCAATTTGCCTCCAATGTCACACTGCTCCAATTTGTGTAGCAGTCTTCCATGTGCAACAGTATCAAAAGCCTTTCTAAGATCCAAGTATATAATATCAAAGTTATTCCCTGCATCCAGTTCTTTTGTGACTGCATCATAGTATCCAATCAAGTTGGTCAGGCAAGACTTCCCCGTAACAAAACCATGCTGTGTCTGAGCTATAACTGAAGTCTTGTCTAAATGATCCTGCAGTGCGTCTTTAACCAGTGCCTCCATTAATTTTCCTGGAACAGAAGTTAAGCTCACAGGTCTATAATTACTTGTGTCAGCCTTTGATCCTCCTTTGTGAATTGGGGTCACATTTGCACATTTCCAGTCTATGGGTACCTCCCCTGAGTCCAAGGAAGCTCTCATAATTATGGCTAAGGGTTTGCTTACTTCCTTTGCTGCCTCCTTTAATATAACTGGATAGATCCCATCCACCCCGGGTGCCTTTCTTGTGTTTATCTTCAACAATTTCTCCTCCACTTTACTCCCAGTTATTTCAAGATTCTGTAACTTACTGCTAGAGTTGAATACACCTCTGGCATTCCCCTCGCTGAATAACTCCTCATGTGTGAATGTCGATGCAAAATATTCATTTAGTTTGTTAGCCACCTGAGCAGGATCATCAACACTTGACCCATCAATATCAAGTGGACCAATCTGATTCATCCCTTTCCTTCCAGAGTTTACATAAGTAAAGAACTCTTTGCTGTTTTTCTTTGCATCCCTTGCCAAGGATTTCTCGTAATCTGCCTTCGCCTGCCTAACTTCCTTTGTAACTTGGTTGCATATCAACTTGTATCTATCATAGGCTTCTGTGTCATGTGTTAATTTGTAAGTATCCCATGCATTTTTCTTCTCTGCCATATGCCTCATTAGTTCATCTGACATCCATTTTGGCCTAAACCTTGAACAATATTTCTTAGTTGGTATGTAAAGCCTAGTAGCTTCCAAGATAAGTTCTTTGAATGCTTCCCATTTTGAATTTGCTGTTGGTAACATCATCAGTTGGTCCCACTGTATAGAATTTAAATACTGTCTCAGTCCATCGTAGTCGCCTTTACGGAAGCAATAACCCTTCCCTTTACCCCTAATGGTAGTTACCTCTTTGAGTAAATCCCACTTCAGCACACTGTGTTCACTGCCACCTAGTGGTTCATTTATCTGCAGATTCTTAATGCATGAAGAATCACTGCTGATAATCAAATCAAGAGTATTACTCCCTCTGGTTGCCTCCCGAACATGCTGATGTAGAAAACAATCATCCAATAAATCCACAAAAGCCCTGCTAGTGTGTGAATATCCAGCCCCCAAATTCCAGTCAATATCTGGGAAATTAAAATCTCCCATTATAAGACACTCTGATTTACTGGCCCACTCTATTTCCCTGTACAGTTCCTTATTATACTCATCAGAGTCATTAGGCCTATAGCACACTCCTACTCTCAATTTTGATCTCCCAATGTTTATGTCACACCAAACTGACTCCACACTGCACTGTCCAGCGATGTCGACTGGCTTCACTTCCTTGGTTTTTATGTGTTTCTTAACTAATAGCATAACACCTCCCCCCTTCCTATCCTGTCTATCCTTTCTGTAGACGTTGTACTCCCCAAATTGCAGTTCCGCATCCCTTATATCTGTGTGACACCACGTCTCTGATATCCCAACAATATCTGCCTTCGATGTTTTGAGCAATACCTCAAATTCATCAAATTTATTTACTAAACTCCTAGCATTGGTGTACACGCAAGTATACCTGCACCTGTTTCTATTCTTAGCTACCCTAACACAACCCATGTGTTTACTTGTACCACAATGGCTCCCAGCAGTCTCTGAAATACCATGCATCTTGTTTTTCAGGCTTCTGCTCATTCTAATAGAAGCAGTGCAAGAATCTCTTTCACCTCTGCCAGTGGCTACTGTCAATCTATTGGTCTTTGTCTCCCCCCAAGCTAGCAGTTTTCCGACCCACCTAACACTGCCTCGATAGCATCAGCAAATATTCTTGCACCCTTTCTATTTAAGTGTATCCCATCCCTGTAGAAGCAATCTCTCCTGTTAACAAGTACAGTCCAGGCTGAAAAAAATTCTACCCCTTGAGCCTTGCACAATCTTTCCAGGGCCGAATTGATCGACAAGGCTCTCATCATATACTCCCTCCTATCGTGTCTGGGCAGAATTGCAGACACTTTCAAATTCAACCCTAATTCTCGGCTTTTGTTCAACAGTGACCTGTACTTGTTAAGTAATTCTGCCGGTCTCCTACTCTTAATATTATTAGTGCCAACGTGTACAACTATATCACCTTTTGTGCCCTTAAAAGATGATATTCGCTCTACAACGTCATCAACCTTTGCCCCTGGCAGACATACCCTGGTCCTGTTCCACCTATCTTTTTTACAAAGCATGTTCCCCGTTTCCCTGACAATAGAGTCACCAACAACTACTAGTTCCTTCGGGACCAGCGCATTCTGCCTTGGGGGTTGTCTCTGTGTCACGCGATGCCCAAGTGCAAGCTCTGGCGTTGATGTGGGCAGCTGAGAGCTTGATGGGCCCCTCAATTTAGTTTCTTCGAGGGCATCCACCCTGTCCTTCAAGCTCTCATATAGGCCCAAAAGAACGCCGAGTTTTTGCCTGATATCGATACACTCCTTGCATCGCGCACACACAAAGACATCCCCCTTGGCAGTATCATGTCCCGTACCCGATTGCTCTGCAAACATCAAGCAAACAGTGCATTTTATAAGGCTGTGAGTCAGAGGACAACTGCCCCCCTCAGTTCTGCTCTGAGCCACAGCGCTTCCATTAGCTTGAGCCTTTTGCTTTGCTGCTCTGGTCTGAGTCATGATTCTATTAATTTATTAATTAATTATAATTAATTATGTTATGTTATTAATTATATTACGTTTGTAATCTAAGTCGTTATATGTATTTATTTAAACGTACAATTTAACTGCTAACGAAGTTCAACTAACGCTATCTAGTACGGTATATAACCTACGGTATATCTAGTACGGTATCACAATGGCGGGAAAGTTAATAACGGTAGCGGTAGTTACGAACACGTGGAAACCCTTACCGATACTTTTACAAGGCCGAGTAAAGAATAAATACACCAAATTAATCAAAAAATCACAAAATAATGTTATACTACTAAATTTAAATCAAAAGTTTTAGAAAAACAATAATTTCAAATCAATAAATAAGAAAAATCCACTTAGCGGCTTGGAACACGACCGTCACTAGTGTTTAGACGCATTAACAACTTATAAAGTGGACCAATCTGATTCATCTCCTTCCTTCTAGAGTTTAGATAAGTAAACACCTCTTTGCTGTTTTTTTTTTTTTTTTTTGCATCTTTTGCCAAAGATTTATCTGCCTTTGCTTGCCTAACCTACTTTGTGACTTGATTACAGACAGCTTATATCTATCACAGGCTTCTGTGTTACCTGATAATTTATATGCATCCAATGCATTTTTATTCTCTGTCATGAGTCTCATTAGCTCATTTGACATCCATTCTAAACCTTGAACAATAATTCTTAGTTGGTATGAAAAGTACCAACTAAGTGGTAATTCTTTGAATGCTTCCCATTTAGAATTTGCTGTTGGTAACATCATCAGTTTGTTCCAACTGTATAGAATCTAAAAAGTGTATCAAGCCACAATAGTCACCTTTACAAAAGCAAAAACCCTTCCCTTTACCCCTGAAGGTAGTTACATCTTTGAGTAAATCCCACATCAGCACACTGTGATCACTGTCACTTAGTGGTTCCTTTATCTGCAGATTCTAGATGCATGAAGAATCACTACTGATAATCAGATCAAGAGTATTACTCCCTCTGGTTGCCTCTCAGACATGCTGCTGTAGAAAACAATAATCCAATAAATCCACAAAATCCTTGCTAGTGTGTGAGTGACCATCAAACAAGTTCCAGTCAATATCTGGGAAGTTAAAATCTCTCATTACAAAACAACCTGATTTACTAGCCCACTCTATTTCGCTGTACAGTTGTTCACTGTACTCATTAGAGTCATTACGCCTATTACACACTCCTACTCTCAATTTTGCTTTTACAGTGCTTAAGTCACACCAAACTGATTCAACATTGCACTGTCCATTCATGTCAACTGGATGCACTTCCATAGATTTTATGTGTTTCTTAATGAGTACAGTGAACAACTGTACTCATTAAGATCATAATATCTGTACTCATAATATCTGCCTTTGATGTTTTGACCAGCACCTCAAATTCATTGAATTTATTTACTAAACTCCTAGCATTGGTGTACACATGCACCTGTTCTTATTCCTAGCTACCCCAACACAACCCATGTATTTACTTGTTCTGCGATGACTCCCACGGCACCCTGCTTTACATGCTGTTGCCCATTCCAATAGAAACAGTGAAAGATTCACTTTTACCTCTACCATCAGCTACTGTTAATCTATTACTCTTTGTATCCCTTCTTTGAGTTAGCAGTTTTCTGACCCACCTAACACTGCCTTGATAGCACCAGATAATATTCTTGCACCCTTTCAATTTAAGTGTATCCCATCCCTGTAGAAGCAATCTCTCCTATTAACAAGCACAGACCACACTGAGAAAAATTCTAACCCCATGAGGCTTGCACAATGTCTCCAGCCAAATTAATTGACAAGGTTCTCATCATATACTCCCTTTTATCGTTTCTGGGCAGAATTGACACTTTCAAATTCAAACCTAATTCATGGTTTTTTTTTTTCAACAGCGACCTATACTTGTTAAGTAATTTTGCCATTCTCCTTTAGTGCTATATCTAAGTCATATCTGCAATGACAATCATATGAAGTCTATCAGTTTATAAACCAAGAATTAAAAAAAAAAAAAAAAATATGAATAATGAACACAAAATTTTTGTAAAGCTAGAAATTGTTACTAAAGATACAAGTTAGATGTATTATTTGCATGCCAATTTTGTACTCAAAATTATTTACAATTACCAATTTAAGTGTTCAATACATTATTTAATTAAGCAATTAAATTGCAATTAAGCACTATAAAACACTTAAAATTAATTATGGAATTATATATGTAGAGGTCAGGTAGTATGCTCAGATCTTATTCAGTGTAATCTTAAGATGATACAAAATTACTGGAATTTCACTCCTTGGTATATCAAAAAAAACTCAGCCAAATAGATGACATAATAAATCTGGAGTGAGGGAGGGTGACACTTCATCTACAATTCTTTTTATAATTTTCATAGGCCATTTAATAAAAGGTTGTAACTACTAAATGACAAAGTCTAATGTGGGAGATGTAATAAGTGGATTATTATTTTATGGTGATGACAATGTACTGCTAAACAGCAGCATGAAAAATCTTCAAGAATCTCTGAATAAATTAGATAAAGGTTGTGGATAATTTGCATAAAAGTAATAATTAAGAAAGTGGGAAGAATGGGGAAAATTCAGTGTACACTAAATAACCAAAAATTACATAACAATAAAGGATGTACCTTTTCAGTGCGGAAAATAACCATATCATTTTCATTAATTTGAGTTCTATATGTTTCCCAAGAAAGTATCTCAGTGCAGGTGTGAAATTTTTAAATTATTTTTTTTTCTTGATTTCCTAACAATATTATTATTATATGCTAATTAAGTTTGTATTATCTGTCCATGTTGTTGTTGTTTGTTGGATTTATTGGTGCAAGGGCTACTAAGGCCATAATGCACCTATTTCAATTATTTGGTACATGATTGTTATATTAAATAAAAGGATTCAGATCAGATGATATTTGTTTATCATTTTGAGGAAGGTAAAAACATCATTAATATCTTGTCGGTCTCCGAGAATCTGTTGTAAAGTAAGTTTATTAGAAGAATATAGATGTGAAGAGAAAGCTGTTTTTCGTTCTCTCAGATATAATGGGCATTCAATGATCAAGCGTTTTACTGTGAGTTGAGTTTGACAGTTGCTGCATAGTGGAGGGTCATCCTGAGTGAGTAAATAACTATGAGTTAGGTAAGTATGTCCTATTCGAATTCTGGCAAGTACTACTTCTTCCTTTCTATTGCCTCTTTGGCTTGATATCCACTTCTTGTGATCATTTTTAATCTGAAAAAGCTTATTGCTTTTTTCTCCCTGCCAAATGGATAGCCATTTTTTTCAAACATTGCTATGTATGATGCGTGTTAAATCTGTGTAAGGTATCTGCATGTCTGATTTTATGTGACTGGCGTTGTCTGTCCATAATCACTAAAAGTGTATGTTAATTTTTAGTGATTATTTTCACAGTCAATCATCTATCTGAATGAACCCAATCTCTGACCTTTTCGACATTTTCATGGAGTGTGATCAGAACTGTAATTTGAGTTAATTTGAACAAAAGCCATATTGTTCCCTAAATGTTTGTTTAATCCTGGTGAGCACCGCTTTTTTCTAAATCCATTCTTCTGTTTAAAATCTATTATACTACTAGAAGTGTATCGATATCAGGCAACAACTCGGCGTTCTTGTGGGTCTATATGAGAGCTTGAAGGACAGGGTGGATGCCCTCGAAGGAACTAAATTGAGGGGCCCATCAAGCTCTCAGCTGCCCACATCAACGCCAGAGCTTGCACTTGAGCATCGCGTGACACAGAGACAACCCCCAAGGCAGAATGCGCTGGTCCCGAAGGAACTAGTAGTTGTTGGTGACTCTATTGTCAGGGAAACGGGGAACATGCTTTGTAAAAAAGATAGGTGGAACAGAACCAGGGTATGTCTGCCAGGGGCAAAGGTTGATGACGTTGTAGAGCGAATATCATCTTTTAAGGGCACAAAAGGTGATATAGTTGTACACGTTGGCACTAATAATATTAAGAGTAGGAGACCGGCAGAATTACTTAACAAGTACAGGTCACTGTTGAACAAAAGCCGAGAATTAGGGTTGAATTTGAAAGTGTCTGCAATTCTGCCCAGACACGATAGGAGGGAGTATATGATGAGAGCCTTGTCGATCAATTCGGCCCTGGAAAGATTGTGCAAGGCTCAAGGGGTAGAATTTTTTTCAGCCTGGACTGTACTTGTTAACAGGAGAGATTGCTTCTACAGGGATGGGATACACTTAAATAGAAAGGGTGCAAGAATATTTGCTGATGCTATCGAGGCAGTGTTAGGTGGGTCGGAAAACTGCTAGCTTGGGGGGAGACAAAGACCAATAGATTGACAGTAGCCACTGGCAGAGGTGAAAGAGATTCTTGCACTGCTTCTATTAGAATGAGCAGAAGCCTGAAAAACAAGATGCATGGTATTTCAGAGACTGCTGGGAGCCATTGCGGTACAAGTAAACACATGGGTTGTGTTAGGGTAGCTAAGAATAGAAACAGGTGCAGGTATACTTGCATGTACACCAATGCTAGGAGTTTAGTAAATAAATTTGATGAATTTGAGGTATTGCTCAAAACATCAAAGGCAGATATTGTTGGGATATCAGAGACGTGGTGTCACACAGATATAAGGGATGCAGAACTGCAATTTGGGGAGTACAACGTCTACAGAAAGGATAGACAGGATAGGAAGGGGGGAGGGGTTATGCTATTAGTTAAGAAACACATAAAAACCAAGGAAGTGAAGCCAGTCGACATCACTGGACAGTGCAGTGTTGAGTCAGTTTGGTGTGACATAAGCATTGGGAGATCAAAATTGAGAGTAGGAGTGTGCTATAGGCCTAATGACTCTGATGAGTATAATAAGGAACTGTACAGGGAAATAGAGTGGGCCAGTAAATCAGAGAGTCTTATAATGGGAGATTTTAATTTCCCAGATATTGACTGGAATTTGGGGGCTGGTTACTCACACACTAGCAGGGCTTTTGTGGATTTATTGGATGATTGTTTTCTACATCAGCATGTTCGGGAGGCAACTAGAGGGAGTAATACTCTTGATTTGATTATCAGCAGTGATTCTTCATGCATTAAGAATCTGCAGATAAATGAACCACTAGGTGGCAGTGATCACAGTGTGCTGAAGTGGGAGTTACTGAAAGAGGTAACTACCATTAGGGGTAAAGGGAAGGGTTATTGCTTCCGTAAAGACGACTACGATGGACTGAGACAGTATTTAAATTCTATACAGTGGGACCAACTGATGATGTTACCAACAGCAAATTCACAATGGGAAGCATTCAAAGAACTTATCTTGGAAGCTACTAGGCTTTACATACCAACTAAGAAATATTGATCAAGGTTTAGGCCAAAATGGATGTCAGATGAACTAATGAGGCATATGGCAGAGAAGAAAAATGCATGGGATACTTACAAATTAACACATGACACAGAAGCCTATGATAGATACAAGTTGATATGCAACCAAGTTACAAAGGAGGTTAGGCAGGCGAAGGCAGATTACGAGAAATCCTTGGCAAGGGATGCAAAGAAAAACAGCAAAGAGTTCTTTACTTATGTAAACTCTAGAAGGAAGGGGATGAATCAGATTGGTCCACTTGATATTGATGGGTCAACTGTTGATGATCCTGCTCAGGTAGCTAACAAACTAAATGAATATTTTGCATCGACATTCACACATGAGGAGTTATTCAGCAAGGGGAATGCCAGAGGTGTATTCAACTCTAGCAGTCAGCTACAGAATCTTGAAATAACTGGGAGTAAAGTGGAGGAGAAACTGCTGAAGATAAACACAAGAAAGGCACCCGGGGTGGATGGGATCTATCCAGTTATATTAAAGGAGGCAGCAAAGGAAGTAAGCAAACCCTTAGCCATAATTATGAGAGCTTCCTTGGACTCAGGGGAGGTACCCATAGACTGGAAATGTGCAAATGTGACCCCAATTCACAAAGGAGGATCAAAGGCTGACACAAGTAATTATAGACCTGTGAGCTTAACTTCTGTTCCAGGAAAATTAATGGAGGCACTGGTTAAAGAAGCACTGCAGGATCATTTAGACAAGACTTCAGTTATAGCTCAGACACAGCATGGTTTTGTTAAGGGGAAGTCTTGCCTGACCAACTTGAATGGATACTGTGATGCAGTCACAAAAGAACTGGATGCAAGGAATAACTTTGATATTATATACTTGGATCTTAGAAAGGCTTTTGATACTGTTGCACATGGAAGACTGCTACACAAATTGGAGCAGTGTGACATTGGAGGCAAATTGCTGCTATGGATAAAGGGGTGGTTGAGGGAGAGAAGACAGAGAGTGGTAATCAATGGACACTGCTCATCGTGGACTAATGTTATTAGTGGAGTCCCTCAGGGCTCAGTGTTGGGTCCATTATTGTTTTCTGTATTTATAAATGATATTGATGATGGTATATCAAGCTTAATGTCCAAATTTGCAGATGATACAAAGGTTGGCAGGGTTGTCAAGGACACTACTGACACTATGCTGCTGCAACAGGATCTGGAAAGGTTGAGCAGATGGGCTGAGAGGTGGCAAATGAAGTTTAACATTGACAAATGTAAAGTACTACACATGGGAAACAGCAACCCCAGAGCAACGTATCAACACTGTGGTACTACACTGACAGTGGTAGAGAATGAAAGGGACTTGGGGGTGATTGTGCAGGCAGATATGAAGTTCACTGAGCAGTGCAGACGGGCTGCAAGAGTAGCTCATGGAGTATTGTCAATGATATACAGGAATTTTTCCAGCAGAGATAAGGAGGTGATTATTCCATTGTATAAGGCAATGGTCAGGCCACACCTAGAGTACTGTATACAGGTCTGGAGGCCTCATTTCAAGAAGGATGTAGAGCTGCTGGAACGAGTACAGAGAAGGGCAACAAGATTAGTGAATGGAACAAAGGGGTGCTCTTACGAAGAAAGGCTTAAGTTTTGCAAATTACAGTGTCTGGAGACTAGGCACCACCGAGGTGATCTGATAGAGGTGTATAAAGCCTTGAATGGTTTAAGCATGCTCAATGCTGATGGGATTCTTCCTCTAACTCAGAAAAATCACCTGAGAGGGCATAAATTCAAATTGAGGAAAGACAGATGTAGGATAGACGTGCGGAAATTTGCCTTTAGCCAGCGGGTGGTTGGTTGGTGGAACAGACTGCCATCCCTTGTGGTGGAGGTTGATAGCCTAAATAAGTTTAAGGCTCAGCTGGACAGGTATTTTGAACGAATAGAGGGGTGAAGTGGAAGTGGGTTTTTTTTTTTTTGGCTGATGCTGCATAAGCTTGCTTTCTTGCATCAAATGCCTCTACTAATGCTAATGCTAATGCTAAAGCACCAAACCTTACCATCTAATTATTCAAAAACACGTAACATGTAAATTAAGAAAATATGAAATTAATCACAGAACTTATTTTTGAAATTTCTGAAAAATACAGGCAGCTATAAGAACAATATTTGACATGATCTGAGATACAAGTGAATCAATGATATAATGGGTCATATGTGTCAATATATTCAGTTTTTGCTGAAAAAAAAAATAAATAATAAATAAATAATTAAAATACCTTGACACTTACATGTATCCATCCTAATGTGATAAGGTCATGCTTATCTTGATAATTAAAGATGTCTTCTTCATTGTCTGTGGTGCAAGAGTCTGATGTACCAGTTTGCTTTGGTACCAGCAAATGGGTAACAGAAAATTTATTCTGAGACTGAAAGTAGAAATTTATGCTTATATATCTTCTTCTTCTTTTTTTTTTAACTTCACAAAAAGTGACAATTATATATAATAACATGTATACTAACCAATTTTCCTGATAAAATCCCGCATGTTTCAATATTCTTATCAGTATTTGGTTGTGCTAATCTTAAAAAGCTTCCCATTAATCCTGTTGGCACAGATATAGTTCTTAAGCCATGAACATGGTCTGTATCTGGTCCTGGACTCAGTACAGATCGAGGTTTTGTACTTCGGTCAACAAATGGAATGGCTGGGCTGCTTGTACTAAAAAATAAAATGTGTCAAATATTTGGCATTTTTTATTATAAATTTTATTATCTAATTCTAATACAAATAACTGCAGAAATTGTTAATGGATGAGCAAAAAAAAAAAAAAAAAACTGGCAGAAGCAAAACAGAAACTCTAGTTCTCTGCATGTGGAGAAAGTAATATTTGTGATATATTTATACAAAAAAAAAAAAAAAAAAAAAAGCGGAAGTTAACCCAAGTAAAGAAATGTGTTCCTGTCTAGAAATGTGAGCACTGTTGAAGATGACTATGAATGCAGTATACTCTATTTTACAGAAAATCAGACAGGACCAGTTTCAAAAGGATCGAATTGAAATATCCTTTTTTTAGCATTAGCATAGGCATTCGATGCAAGAAAGCAAGCTTATGCAGCATCAGCCAAAAAAAAAAAAAAAAAAAAAAGAAATTTTTAGTATAAGAAAAATTGTAAAACTGTTTAAATATTCTCTAGCAAGAAATTCCCTTTTGCAGCAGGAAATAATCAAGAGTGAAAAAATGGAACTACAAGTCATTTTGGACTGTAAAACACGCTGGACCACGTTAGAAAGAATGATCGAAAGATTTTTAAAGATCCTAAATCCAATAAAAATTGTTTTACGACAGCTGAAGCTCCATCACTTATGGAAAGAGGAATATTATGAAATTGCGAGAGATATGTTAAATTGCTCAAAACCTGTTTGATTAGCAGTTGAGGCATTAAGTAATCATGATGAAAATCTTTTAACAAGTGAAGGAATTTTTAAGTTTCTTTTTAGTAATTTGGAAAAACAGAATTCTGCTTTGAGCAGTATACTTTTAAAAGAAATTAGAAATGAATTGCTTAAATGCAGGAATAAAGATCTAGTATCCCTCATTAAATATTTAAGCAATGTTAGTTGTTTATATGAGGTGGAAAAGGCCAACTTTTTTTGCGTTGGCAAACAAGAATGAAATAACTGGATTGGAAAAATCATTAATGTAAAGACTTTTTAAAGGAAAATATGCAGAAGAAATGCAAAGAGAAGATGTGAATGTTGTTGTGGAATACTTCGACATAAAATCAGAAATTGACCTAAAATCTGAATTAGCAAAAGCAATATCGATTTCAATAGCAAAACCAAAATCAGGGCAAGCGGACAAAATGATTTCATCGTTAAAAAAGGAAATAAGCTTATATGAAGCAACATGTACCCTAATGCCCAACTTGAAGATGCTTTCGGATGCACTCTTAAAAATTTGACCATCAATGTAAAATGAAAGAAATTTTTCTGTAATATTTGTCACGAAACAAAGATCAAGGCTATTGGATAGGGCAATCAATGATTTGTCGGTTTTAAAATTTCATTTTAAGATTGATAACTTTTAAATATTCAATATTTGTGTTATTATTTTTCAATTTTTTTAAATGATTTTTATTTGGTATTTATTTTGTGTTACTGCTCCCTTTTAATGTTTTCTATTATCAAATGTCTATATCAAGTAGAAATCACTTTTATATGTTATTGAAATATATAATCTTGTCACAATATATTGGTTCATAATAATAATAAATCATGCATTTATTATATATATATATATATATATATATTTTTTTTTTTTTTTTTTTTTTACAGAAAACCTCAAACTTTTAGTATAAACCTATCACAGAAAAATGATTCACTGTTTATTATTATGGTCACTCATTAGTATTTAAAATTACGTAATTAAAATGGTATGAAAAATACAGATAACTTATGATTTAGGGAATTCCCAAGAATTCCAGTTTCTCGTTCCCAAATTCTGAAGGTTAATATCTGTCGGGAATTTGGAAACACTACTCTGATGAGATGCACTATATGGCCTTGTGCAACTTTGCTCAAAAAATCATTGAGTTAAGGAGAAATAACCATGCTATAACATCGCAGATTGTGACATCCCTCCACATAGGTAGTTTCACCTTACCTCAACGAGTTTGGCCTGTTGCAATGTGTTTCCCATACAGCTAAGGTGCCTATGATAAAAATTGATAGAAGTTATTTATTTCATAAATGTAATGTGTTTTTGAATATTAGTATAAATGAATGACATGAGTAAATGTTATTGATTGCATGGGTGTACGTTCATGAGTATATGCAGGTATAGTTATGTGAATGTGTGCATGTTTTAGGGTACATGAGTATGTATTCCTCCCCTGGCTGAGTTGGCTATGAGTTTGGGCTGTATGAACATGTGAATGTTCGATGGCAAGGATGTTTGACGGGCTATGCATGGTTGGAGCTCTTTATTCATGTCTGAGTTGCTGGACGTGATAGAGAGCTGGTACTTGTTTGAGTGCATTTCGAGGTATGTATGAACAATAGTAACTTCCCCCAATATGTAACTGCATGAATGACAGTAAGCATGTATGACAGTCCATGCATAGTCGGGGATTTCATGTCCATGCCGGATGCGAGTCAAAGCTTGTGCCAGTGAGAATATGTGAGGGATAATGATTATTTTACTCTCTGAATGTGGTCTCAATTCCAGAATGTGAGTGAATGTACAAATGTGTGCAATTGAATGCAAGAATATAAACGTTTTTGTTTCCCTCATTAAGTATATTTGAATAAATAAATTAGCAAAAGAAGTGTGAAATGTGTCCACTTCCTAACCATACAGCCAACAAGCTTGATCTTTTTCAAACAAACAACCCTTCTAAGTACATGGTCAAAGTGAGTGGTCCTTTAGGCACCTCTAATCACAACTTGGCGATTGTCTCTTCTCCAATGGAGCCTTTATCTCATGGCTATTCCCAAACTCTTGTTGCTTGGCATTACAAGAATGCAAATTGGTATGACCTGCGAGATTTCTTTTCTTCTTTTCCTTGGTTGGATTACTGTTTCAAAACTTCTGATGTCAACATTTGCTCAGAATTGTGTCAGTGAAATTATTCTTGTATGAATGGAATCCTTTATTCCACACCGCACTTTAAAATCTTGTTCTTTATCTAAACCTTGGTTTTCCAATAAATGTGCTAAGGCTGTTCAAGAGAAGAATGTTGCATATCGTAATTGGCTTGATTCAAATTTTTCAGTTTTATTTTCTGTCTACACCAAAGCTCGCAATAATTGTAAAGCAGTTATTAACCAGTCCAAACTAGAGTTTGAATAGGCTAAGGGTAAAAAACTTGCTTCTTGCCCTAATGGTAGCCAAACATTCTGGTCTCTTGCCAAAGATATTTGACGCAACTTCTGCCAATCTCTACTCCCACCTCTGTCAAAACCAGTTGGTTCTATTGTCACTTCAGCTAAGGATAAAGCTGACCTGCTAGCATCCCATTTTTCTTCCAACTCATGTATTAATGATCTTGGTAAAACACTTCCCACCATTCCCAGCACACTCCATTCAATGCCTCCTGTGGTCTTCCGTCAAAAGGATTTTGATAAATCTTGATGCTAAGAAAGCTCCAGGTCCTGATGGTTTGTTTGTTTGTTTGTTATTTGGTTTTTAGGAGCATTAACAACTAAGGCCATATTGCTCTGGGAATATGCGCTGTTCATTCCCTGACCTTTCCGCATCCTCCGTATTTGGTGGTGACGGGCAAGCTCGAACCCCGGTCTAATCAAGAAGCGTGTGCTATGCACTGCTGCTCCTTCCCAACTAGCTATGGAGGCACCCGGTCCTGATGGTATTTGTCCACTTGTTCTCAAAACCTGCACTCCCAAACTTACTCCTGTTTCACTTTCTTATTCCAAAGGTGTTTTTTCGTTCTGCTTGGAAATTTGCTCATATCCAGCCAGTTCCAAAAAAGGGTAACAAATCCGTCACATCCAATTATCATCCCATTGCAATTAATTCTACTCTTTCAAAAGTAATGGAGAAATCAATTAACTGCTAACTTTTAAACTATCTAGAAACCTTGCATCTGATCAATGATCACCAGTATGGATTCCGTCGTGGCGATCCACTTGTGATATTCGGACATTAACACAAGCAGTTTCTCTTGACATCTCAAAGGCTTTCGATCATGTTTAGAATAAAGGTCTTCTAAACAAGCTTCCATCTTATGGTTTGCCAACTGTTTTTTCTAATTGGTAGTAGTAGTGGCATGTGATGCAAGAAAGCAAGTGTATGAGCTTATGCAGCTTCAGCCAAAAAAAAAAAATCACACCATTCCCTTCAAATTCCTGTCCAGTTCCTCCTTAAATTTATTCAACCTATCAACTTCCACAACGATAGATGGAAGTTTGTTCCATCAATTAACCACCCGCTGGCTAAAGGCAAATTTCCGCACATCTATTCTACATCTGTCCTTTCTTAATTTGAATTTATGCCCCCTTAGTTTCGTAATCTGAACAAGTGGAAGGATCCCATCAGAATTCAGCGTGCTCAACCCATTCAAGGCCTTATACACCTCAATCAGATCACCACGCAGGTGCCTAGTCTCCAGCCACTGCAATTTGCAGAACTTAAGCCTTTCTGGTAAGAGGATCCCTTCATTCCCCTCACCAATCTTGTTGCCCTTCTCTTTACACACTCAAGTAAATCTACATCCTTCCTAAAATGAGGCCTCCAGACCTGTACGCAGTACTCAAGGCGTGGCCTAACCATTGCCTTATACAGAGGGACAATCACCTCCTCCTCCCTGCTAGCAAAATTCCTATATATCATTGACAAAACCCCATAACCTGTCCTGGCAGCCTGTCTGCATTGCTCAGAAAACTTCATATCTGACTGCACAATTACTCACAGGTCTTTTTCATTTTCTACCACCTTAAGTGTAGTACCACACAGTTGGTACGTTTCTCTGGGGTTACTTCTACCTATATGCAGTACTTTGCATTTGTCAAGGTTAAACTGTAGTTGCCACTTCTTATCTGCCCAAATTATCTAGATCCTGTTTAGTCCAAGTTAAAATGGTTATCCAGTTTTCTCTCTGATCACTCACTGAGGGTGATGGTAGATGGCTCTCTATCTTCAAACTTCTCCACTAATGCTTGTGTCCCCCCCCCCAAGGTTCAGTTCTTTCCTCCACTCTTTTCCTCTTGTATATTAATGACCTTCTTCCATTGACTGGAAATCCTATCCATAGTTTTGCCGATGATAGTACATCTCATTTCACTTTCCATTTTGAGAAACCTTGCCCTGCTCCATCAGCTTCAACTTCTCAAATATCTGCTACAAAATCCTTAAATTTCGATCTCCAGGTAATTCTCCAGTGGGATTTGATTGATTTGATTTGGTAGTTGTTGGCGCATCGGCTTCTGTGGCCATATTGCACCTCCCAAGGTTTTTGCAGTACTTTTGATCCAAGCCCGAGGCGGGAATCGAACCCGCGACCTTTGGGTTGCCGGGCAGGTACTGTACCCACTCGGCTAGCCCGGTCGGCCTCCAGTGGGACAAAGACAACTTAGTTGACTTCAATCCTTCTAAAATTCAGTCCTGTCTTATATCTTGCAAAAAGGATTCTTCTGCTCCTATGCTTATCTTTGGTGACATTCCAATTTCTAGGCAAGATGATATATCTCTTTTTGGGATAACCCTGACCTCTAATCCCTCTTGGCACAAGCACATTACAAACATTGCTTCCTTTGCATCCAAAAAACTTGGGTTTCTCTTTTGCTCTTGGCATTATTTTTCTTCCAAATAGCTGTTCACTCTGTACAAATCGCAAATCCACCCTACCATGGAATATTGTTCCTTCATCTTTGGGGGGTAGTAGTAGTAGTAGTAGTAGGGGCATGTGATGCAAGAAAACAAGTGTATGAGCTTATGCAGCATCAGCCAAAAAAAAAAAAAAAAAAATTTACAAAACAATCCCCTCTAAATGTTTGTCCAGTTCCTCCTGAAATTTATTTAACCTATAACTTCCACAACAACAGATGTAAGCTTGTTCCAGCAATTAACCACCCGCTGACTAAAGGAATTTCCACACATCTATTTGTGGGTGCCCACAAAACCTCTCTCAGGCTTTTAGATTCCATTCAGAAGAGGGCAGTTAGGTTAATTAATGGCTCATCTCTAACAGCATCTCTCCACTTTTTCTCATAGATGTATGGTTTCTGCTGCATGCCTCTTCTACAGATACTTCCATGGGCACTGTTCTTTTGAATTAGCTTCTATAATTCCTGCTCTCTCTTTCAAAACAGTCCGAACAAGTGCCACCACCAGTCAACATCCATTTACTGTCCAACTTCAAACTCACAGAACCGACTTTTCATCTTCCTCATTTATTCATTCAACTGCCGTTTTCTGGAACAATCTTCCTTCATACGTATTTCCTGAAAATTACTGTCTGCAGAAGTTCAAGTCTAATGTCAACAAATATCTTCTTCTCAACCTCCAACCCATGCATGGTGCTAAGTACTATAGGTTCTAATACCTCTAGTGTTTGGATTTCCAAAAAAAAGTGTGTGTGTGTGTGTGTGCTGTCCTGTTTTGGGTGCTGTAATGAGTAGGATAAGTCTGTGAAAAATGGTGAATGCATGAGAATGTCCAACAAGGTAAATTATTTACATTGTACCCTATTTTATATATATATAAATAAATAAATAATTATTTTTGCAGCTTAAATTTTTAAATGTGTGTGAATGGCAAGTTTATCTCTGTAAACTATGTAGTGACCAAGTAAATGCTTGTGGCCAGTATTATATATACAAAAAAACAACAACATTATTATCTTGGTATTGTCCATATCTAGGTGGCAGTGATCAGAGTGTACTGATGTGGGATTTACTCAAAGATGTAACTACCATCAGGGGTAAAGGGAAGGGTTTTTGCTTTCATAAAGAAAACTACAGTGGTCTCAGCAGTTTTTAAGTTCTATACAGTGGGACCAACTGATGATGTTACCAACAGCAAATTCTAAATGGGATCCATTCAGGGAATTAATCTTGGAAGCTACTGAGCTTTTTTGTTTCAACTAAGAAATACTGTTGTAGGTTTAGGCCCAAATGGATGTCAGATGAACTAATCAGACTTGTGGCAGAGAAGAAAAATGCATGGGATGCATATAAATTATCACGTGACGCAGAAGCCTATAATAAATATAAGCTAGTATGTAATCAAGTCACAAAGGAGGTTAGGCAAACAAAGACAGATTATGAGAAATCTTTGGCAAAGGATGCAAAGAAAAACAGCAAAGACTTCTTTACTTATATAAACTCTAGAAGGAAGGGGATGAATCACATTAATCCACTTGATATTGATGGATCGATTGTTATTATTCTGCTCAGGTAGCTGACAAACTGAATGAGTATTTTGCATCTACATTCACACATGAGAATTCTGTAGGGAAGTGGAGGCTAATCAAACTCTAACAGGGAGTTAAATGATTTTGTAATAACTTAAAGAAAAATGGAGGAGAAATTGTTGAAGTTAAAGATAAAAAAGGCACCTCAGGTGGATGGGATCTCTCCAGTTATATGGTTTGTTTGTTTGTTTGTTTGGGAATTTTTAGGCACATTGGCATTTGTGGCCATAATGCGCCACTATCCAGTTATATTAAATAATTCCACAAAGGAAGTAAGCAGGCCCCCAGCCATGATTATGAGGACATCCTTGGACTCAGGAGAAGTCCTGATGGACTGGAGTTGTGCAAATGTATCCTCAATTCACAAAGGGGGACCAAAGGGTGACAAAAGTAATTACAGTCCTATTAGTTTAACTTCTGTTCAGGGGAAAATAATGGACTCACTGGTTAAGGAAGCACTGGGGGATCATCTAGACAAGTCTGCGGTTATAGTTCAGACACAGCACAGTTTTGTTAAGGGCAAATCTTGTCTGACAAATTGATTGGATACTATGATGTGGTCACAACGGAACTGGATGCAAAAAATTTTGATATCATATACTTGGATTTTAGGAAACCTTTTGATGCTGTTGCACATGGAAGACTACTGTACAAGTTGGAGCGGTATGGTATTAAGAGCAAGTTGTTGCTATGGGTAATGGAATGGTTGAGTGGGAGAAGACAGAGAATGGTAATCAATGAACACTGCTCTTTGTGGACTAATGTTATTAGTGGTGTCCCCCCAGGGGTCCGTGTTGGGCACATTGTTGTGTTCTGTATTTATCAATAATATTGATGAAGGTATATCGGGCTTCATGTCAAAGTTTGCAGTCGATACGAAGGATGGTAGGGTTAATGACAGTAAGGATGGTACGCTACGGCAACAGGATCTGGAAAAGTTGAGCAGATGGGCTGAGAGGTTGCAACTGAAGTCTAACATTGACAAATGCAATGTACTACATATGGGTAGCAGTAACCCCAGTGTAACATGCCAACTGGGTGGTATTACACTCAGGGTAGTGAAGTATGAAAAAGCCCTGGGGGTAATTGTGCAGTCATATGTGAAATTTTCTTATCAGTGCAAACAGGCTGCAGTGTAGCTTATGGGGTCTTGTCAATGATATAGGAATTTTGCTAGCAGTGATAAGGAGGTGATTATCCCCTTGTATAAGGCAATGGTCAGGCCACAACCTGAGTACTGCATACAGGTCTGGAGGCCTCATTTTTGGAAAGATGTAGAGCTGCTGGAACGAGTACAGAGAAGGGCACAGTTTGCTGAGGTGAACGATGGAATCCTCTTATCAAGAAAGGCAAAGTTCTGCAAATTGCAGAGTCTGAAGACTAGTCACCTGCGAGGTTATCTGATTGAGGTGTATAAGGCCTTGAATGGGTTGAGCAGGCTCAATGCTGATGGGATTTTTCCTCTCGCTCAGATTTTCCATCTGAGGGGGACATAAATTCAAACTGAGGAAAAACAGTTGTAGATTAGACATGCAGAAATTTTCCTTTAGTCAGCAGGTGGCTGATTGCTGAAACAAAATTCCATCTGCTGTTGCTGAAGTTGACAGCTTAATTTGCTGCTATATAAACTTGCTTTCTTGCATCATATGCCTCTACTAATGCTAATTTCCTGTCTAGTTGTATGATGACAAATGTGTGAGAGAATGTAGTGTTATGTGGTAAATCAGACTGCCCTACATATACGTCATAAAAAAAAATGTGTACCTGTGTATGTATAAGTATGACAAGGTGTGCAGGTGGACTGAGTACATGTATAGTGCGTGTTGTTCTGACAGGCTCTCCACTGCCTTGCTGACATCATAACTCTCTTCTGAGGCGTGGTGTGGGATCTGCAGGCACTGACTTCAGCTGACCTGACCTGACCAGTGTGGAATTTGAAAACAGAGAATACTGTACATCTACAGTGTGATCTCTTTATACACTTGGTATAAAGAGCCTAGTAGTGTCTATGATTACGTCCCTAAATGCTTCTCATTTATAATCTGCTGTTGGTAACGTCATCAGCTGGTCGCATTGCACATAATTTAAAAACTGTCTAAGGCAATCCAAACCGCCTTTACAAAAGTAAAAGCTCTTCCCTTCACACGTGACAGCAATTACACCTTTATGTAAATCCTATCAATATCCTGTAATCACTGCAACCTAGTGGTACTTTTATCTATTTCTTTGCTAGTCCTCCCCAGGAATGCATAAATAAGGCATAAGGGAAAACATTAATAAGAAATTTTGCATTTTTTTCACTTTCATATTAACAGTTGTATTTAACAATTTCAATATACAATTATAAAAATTAAAAAAATGTAAGAAATGATCTTCAATTGGTTTTGAATTTATATCATATACAATAATCTTATCTAAATAAAAAATAAAAAAATAATAATAAAAAATAAAGTGTAACTTTGAACTCACTCTTGTTGAGCACCTCCAAAAGTTTTGGCAAGGGAAGAATTGTGTACCGAAACCTGATCTGTTAAATTTTCTGGAGCTTCGCCTTGCTCAGCAGTGGATAAGGAGCCAATGTGAATACCAGGCATCGGAAAGAAAATATCTGATTCTAAATTAATTTCTCCACCCATCTGTTTCTGTTTTTCTCTTTCTTGGGCAAGTCTCCACTGTTTCTCTTGCTCAAACCTTCTCCTTTCATCTTCCTCCTTTTGTCTTTTCTTTGCTTCCTCTTGTAATCTCTGCCTTTCAAATTTCTCTTCCTGCTCTTGCCTTTTCTATGACAAAAATAAAGAAATAAATAAAATTTGCAGATTTTACTTACTGCAGTTGAAACAGCAATAACTTTAGCTCATTAAATACCATTCAGTAACGTTACTGCTTTTTTACAAATACTGTTTGGTATTAACAATAGTCTCATTAAATTTTGGATAAAGTTTTGGCAAAGCACACGCATACAAATATGCACACGCACACACACACACACACACACACACACACACACACACACACACACACACACAACATCCACTGGATGTTGCAACTGACATCCTCAATAATTACTTTAACGACAAATTTTCTAAATCAGTTTCTAAACTAATTCTTGATTGTCTAAATTTTTAAGATGAATACTAATATCAGATAAAATTATTATATACAGTCGATTCCGGTTATTTGGGACACATCGGGACTAGTGTATTTTGGCCTGATTAAGCGGCTGCCCCAATTATCTGAAGTTTCACGTAAATAGTTAAAAATACAATGTACCCCCCCTTACAGCTGATTCACTGTACAATCAAATCACGTTACGATGGAGTCACCATAGTAAAGTACCGTTCATTATACGATGCACAGTAAGCGCCAGTCATTGTGATCACGTTTGTGAATTGAATTTTAATTCTATTAAACAGCGATTCTAATTAGCGAAAATAGGAGGAATATTATCCCCAGGCTATAAAAGCAAAAATATATTAAGCACAAATTTACCCTTTATTACCTTACCAATTAAGATATTGCCGCTGTGGAAATGGGCCTTAATCATTTTAATGACATCTTGATGGCCCACTTTTGGAGGGTCCAAAAATCGAGGATGAAGCAGTCAACCTGGGATTCATTCTTCAAAAATGTGGACAAACGTATTCCAACAGGACAGTCACCCAAGATGAGGAGGAATGACGACTCCTCTCCTTCCACCTCTATGTGATTTTTTATGTTTTTTATTAGGGAAAGTTTGTTTATATTTTTAGGTGGAATACTGTTTATGCTTTTCATGTGCGAAAGATTTTTTATGCTTTTATTACGGAAAGTTCGATTATAGTTTTCACTAGGGAAAGGTTGTTTATCCTTTTCATGTGTGTTAGATTGTTTATACTTTTTATTAAAATTTGTTCATATTTTTCACTAAGGAAACATTGTTTATGCTTTTCAAATTTTATGTACAGTGTATAAAAGTTAAATAAATTAATTTTATATTATTTTTACACATATTTTTCATTCTGTATTATATTTTTCCTGTTTAAATCGTTGTATTGGATGGTAACTTTGCTCTAGACTGTGGGCCTGGAATGAATTACCCCTAAATACATATATTTTAATGTATGCTACAACAAACAGATGCTATAATAAACAAGGTTCTAGAACCAATTACATTCATTCTAGCATTCCCCACTGTACTTGGATTTTGGGAAAGCTTTTGATACTGTGGCACATGGAAATCTATTGTATAAATTGGAACAGTATGGCATTAAGGGCAAGTTGCTACAATGGATAAAAGGATGATTAAGTGGTTATCTGTTGATTAACCACTCAACAGAGTGGTTATCAATGGACATTGCTCTTCATGGACTAATGTTATTAGTAGAGTCCCCCAGTGTTCGGTTTTGGGCTCGTTGTTTTCAGTATTTATCAATGATATTGATGAAGGTATATCAGGGTTAATGTCTAAGTTTGGAGACGATAAGAAGGTTGGCAGGGTTGTTAATGACAATAATGATAGTACGCTACTGCAACAGGATCTGGAAAAGTTGAGCAGAAGGATTGAGAGGTGGCAACTGAAGTTTAACATTGACAAATGTAAAGTACTGCATGTGATAGCAGTACCCCAGAGTAACGTATCAACTGGATGGTACTACACTCAGGGTAGTGGAGAATGAAAAGGACCTGAGGTTAATTGTGCAGTCAGATATGAAGTTTTCTGAGCAATGCAAAAAAGGCTGCACGAGTAGCTCATGGTGTCAATAATATTCAGGAATTTTGTTAGCAGGGATAAGGAGGTGATTGTCCCCTTGTATAAGGCAATGGTCGGGCCACACCTTGAGTGCTGTATACAGGGGGCTGGAGGCCTCATTTTAGGAAAGGTGTAGAACTGCTGGAACAAGTACAGAGAAGGGTAATGAGATTAGTGAGTGGAACAAAAGGCTAGTGTTACCAAGAAAGGCTTAAGTTCTGCAAACTGTAGCTTCTGGAGACTGGACACCTGCAAGGTGATTTAATTGAGGTGTATAAGGTCTTGAATGGATTGAGCAAGCTCAATGCTAATTGGATTCCTCCTCTTGCTTAGATTGCTCACCTGAGGGGGCATAAATTCAAATTAAGGAATAGATGTAGAATATGATTGTAGAATAGATGTATGGAAATTCGTCTTTAGCCAGCAGGTGGCTGATAGTTGGAACAAACTTCCATCTGTTGTAATGGAGGTCAGCAACTTAAATAAGTTCAAGGCAGAACTAGACAAACATTTGGAATGAATGCACGGGAGAAATGGGAAGGGGTTTATTTTATTTTATTTATTTATTTTTAGGCTGATGCTATATAAGCTTGCTTTCTTGCATCATATGGCTCTACTAATGCTAAAGAAATTAAAAATAGATTTAACTCTACTCAAGCTGAAGTGCTTAAATTTTCAAAATTTTCCATTTTGATTTACCTGCACTCTGTTTTGTGCTAAAATAAAAATTTAATTACTATTTTTAAAGGGAAACATTTCTTCAAAATATATGGCCTAATAGGCATATGCAGGATAGCAACACCTATATCTCTTATTTGATGAGGGAGAAGTCCTAAAATATTTTCTTTCAATGTTTGTGCATCAGATGAGTCATTTAAAGCAGCACTTTTCGTTTAGTTCCAGAACCTTGAAAGCTGCATGTCGTGTTTCTGAATAAATTAGCACAAACACCGGTTAAAGTTTACAAATGGGTACGGACACCTACCTTGAATGTTCAGTGGGCGTGGTCTGCCTGAAGCCGTGTTTGACAGGCGTTGCTTCTCCGAAGAGGTCACGTGATGTATATGACGTCACTTCCGACGTATTTGGTCATGTGACGTGTGCGTGTGGAGACTGCCGAGACTGCGCATTACAGTAGTAAGCTGGTCACATGACATCAATGGCGTTACCCGCGCTTTTCTTTGAATTCAGCAACCAGCAGTCTCACAGAATGTACATCAATGGCGCTATTCCACTGTTGCTTTCCTCGGATGTAGGCAACAGCAGTCTGAGAGAATGCGTGCACCCACTTGTACACATGCGAAGTAGCGCTAAAATGAATGCATTTTTACCACCGGCTTGCATACCTGCCACACACATGTCCACAGAACTGTCTAAACTTTCGAAAGCTAGTCACGTGTGTTTCACATCATACACTGGTCATATGACATGCCGTTGCTTACTCTGCTCTCAGCGACAAGCAGGGAGAATATGTGTACCCACTTCTACACCTTCGTAGAATGCCACTCAAGTGCTCTGCAGTGAATGCCATCCCCTTGCTGCCAGCTGACATGGCAGAAATTCGGTGGTGCTCGAAGGGAAAACAAATTAAAGAGAATACTTATGATAAAAAAAAACGAATATCTACTGAAGCAGTACACTCTTGTGAAATTTTCGGTTTTTTTCCCCTAAAATTATTGAATTAGAGTTTTATGTAAACAGATATGGCCCTAAAAAGCGCAGTATGAAGAAAATTTTAAAAATTGATATGGCGAAAATTTCAACGTCTTGCAAAGCATATAAAAATAAAAGTTACTCTTTTGCGAGGGGGGAGGCTGGAATTTAATTCCACCGGAGGTCAAACTCACAAATCCGGAGAAATCCGATTTTCTATTTTTACCGCTTAAAACTATCCATGGCCACTTGATCTGACAAAATTTCAAGTAAAAATTTTGTCGCTCTCGCGCAGTGTCGACTCCAAGAGGATAGGATTACGGGGGGGGGGGGGTGAGTTTCATCTTAGGTGGATTTCATTCCCCCTGCAGAAAAATAGCAATTTTTATTTTGATTTGGCAACATTGCATTATCAGAAATATTAACAAACAATGCGATCCATACATATGCAAAGATGAATAAGATTATAAGAGTACTGTACTTAAAACGTTTGATTTTGTGCGAATTTTAATCTGCGATTTTGATATTGAACTGTGATTGTTGTTTTCCGACATTCTATAATAATTATATAAATTTTTTCCTTTTTTTTTTTTTGTAACATTTCCATATGTTATTAATGTATACACATCTACGATATATCCACAGAACTGGCCAAAGTCTCGCAAGCTGGTCACGTGAGGGATACGTCATACACAGACTGGTCATGTGACATGCCGTTGCTTTCTCCAATCTCGGCAACAAGCAGGGAAAATATGTGTACCCACTTCTACACCTTCGTAGAATGCCACACATGGTGCTCTGCAGTGAACGCTGGCTTTCCCTTGACTTCAGGCCGGCATGGCACGCATTCGGTGGCGCTGAAAGGAAAACACGTCCTAAAAAGAGCAGTAAGAAGAAAATTTCAATTAAAATTTTAAAAATATATATGGCAAAATTTTCAACGACATCGTGGAAAGGTTATTAAAATAAAAATTATGATTTTGCTCCCGGAGATGGGGGAGTTTATTCCAGCGGAGGTGAAAGTCACCAATCTGGAAAAATCCGATTTTATTTTTACTCCCTGAAAACTATACATAATCATTGGATTAAACAAAATTTCAAGGAAAAATTCTTTAGCTCTCACCACACAGTGTCGAATCCAGGAGGATAGATAACTGGGGTGAGTTTCGTTTCCGGTAGATAACATTCCTCCCACCTGGTGAAAAATAGTGATTTTAATTTTAATATGGCAACATTACATTATCAGAAATATCAATAAATAATGTGATTGATACATATGCAAAGAGAATAAGATTGTTATAGTATGGGCTCACATCTGGTGAGTATGGGCTTGGCACACCCAGGGTCCTGAGCTGGAGATCATCATTCCTCTCCTCCTTGATGATTCCCTTCTACTTCTGACCCTCTGTTTGTCTGTCTGTCTCTCTTTCTCTCTCTCAGGATTTTGGCTGGTGCAGCAAAAGCCTCAGGCTTCCTTGCACCATATGGCTATTAATAATAATAATAATAATAAACGTTTGATTATAATTAGTATGATTTTGTGCGAATTTTATTCTGTGATTTCGGTATTATTAAACTATGATTATTGTTTTCTCTTATTATAATTAATAGTCGTAAATATACAGAGTTCTCCCCTATGTTGTAAATATATACACATGTATATCCACAGAACTGACTAAAGTTTCGCAATCTGGTCATGTCACATGCCGGTGCTCTCCTCGGATTTTGGCGAAAAGCAAGGAGAATAGAGTGTACCCACATCTACACCTTCGTAGAATGCGACGCAAGTGCTCTGCAGTGAATGCCGTATTTCCATTGACTGCCTGCTCGCATTCTGTGGCGCTAAAAGGAAAACACATCAAAGAGAATACTTACGATAAAAACACATGAAAAATCCACAGAAGGGATACCCGCTTGTAAAAATTAACATTAATAAGATAAAAAAAAAAAAAAAAACAGGAGAGGTACACTCTTGTGAAAATTATTTTCTTCGTTTTTTTCTGGCAATCAAAGCTATGCATGATCACTGCAGCTTAAAAAACTTTATTGACGGATATACACGTCAAAAGACGGTGAATATATCTCCTGTTCTAGAAATAATGATTCAAAATGATGAAATTTTTTTAAAGAGGAGTATTTCCATTTGTAATGGGAATACTCCTCAGCCTGCAAGTAATTTTTGGTAGTAATTTTTTACCGCCAGAAAGTGAGATTCAAGGTGACGTGATCAGTTAGACCTCCGGCTGTCATGCAATCCCATACTCAATCTATCCATGTCTTCTTTGGTATTCTCCTCCCTCTTCCTGGAGACATCCATTCCAGGATTGCCTTTGCATGTGTGGTTTCTTGCATCTGTTTTACATGTCGATACCATTTTAAATGCGTTAATTCGATAGAGGCAATGATATCCATATCCTTTTCCTGCTATGATTTCGGAGGGAGGTAATAAGCGAAGCAGCAAAGAAATTGATCTATTATTTAGTTTAAAATTATATAGCGAAAAAAATACCACTTTTCTTCCAAGTGCATTTGGAAAAAAGAAAGATTTAAATAATTGCACATGCAACAGTATATATTCAATTTTTCTTAACTATAGAATACTGAACTTAAAACCAGGGGTCTGTTTCTTTTGATTACATAATAAATTAGATATTTTTTCCTGTTACCGAAACTCACTCCCAGTCATCCCCCTGGACCCAACACTGATCTCAAGAATGTTACCCCATCCGATTGATACCTATTCTCATACTCCTAAAATGGTACCCCATCGTTAAACATGATATTGTGTATGTTATCAGCATATTATACTTAAAATATTTTTATAATATAATATTTTTTTATTATATTTTATATACTTTTCATTTATTTATTTATTATTTTTTTTTCGAAGACCGTCACTTTTAAATAAATAAACAACATTTAAAAGAATAAATAAACAAACTTCGGTTGCAAGTAATTTAGAAATACGATTCTTACTGAGAGAATGGTATCCTCTTCTATACCTTCGTACAATTCTAGGGAACTGGCGCTACAGTGAATGCCATCCTTCCACTGACTGAATGTCGGCGTACCCCTTTCCATACACTGGTAACATGCTAGAGAAGGGCGCTGCACTGGAGGTATCCATTCCAGGATTGCCTTTGCATATGTGGTTTCCTTTCTCCGTTTTACATTTCGAACCAATTTAAACACTTCTCTTCGATAGAGGCAGTTATATCCTTTTTCGCTTCCATTTTCTATCTTATGTCTTCATTTCGTTTTCTCTCCCTCCTAGAAGTTCTTGCTGAGCGTCTCTAAAAATCCATTTCTGTTGAGAACAATTTGTTTTATCGTCACCTGTTAAAAATCGAGATCTCAGCTCCATATAAAAAAATACTTTGTATTATCATTTCTGTGTTTCGTTTTTTAGAATATTTTGTGCTCCATAAAACGCAATTTAACTTGACATTCTGCCATCAGCAATTCTCTTACTGATCTCTGCTTGGGATGATCCGTCGCTTTGTAAGATTGACCCAAGTATTTGAATTTATTGACTAACGAATTTAATTTGGAAACCTTAATGTTTAAAATGTGTCCTGATCCCGAAGACAACATTTCAGTCTCGATAAAAATTGATTTTTAGAGCACGTCAGTTATATTCCTTGTAACAGTTTGCAACGTGTGTAGCCTGCATCTTCTGTATCTTGCGCAAACACACCACCTTCATAAATGAATTTTTTGCATAGATATTTAATTACAACAAAAGACAATATTGTATTTATTCAAACAAGAAAAAGAAATTCATCAATAATTGGTCCGCAGCTTTCTTCTTACAATCGGGTATCCCTTCCGTGGATTTTTCATGTGTTTTTATCGTAAGTATTCTCTTTGATGTGTTTTCCTTTTAGCGCCACAGAATGCGAGCCATGCGGGCAGGCAGTCAATGGAAATATGGCATTCACTGCAGAGCACTTGCGTCGCATTCTACGAAGGTGTAGATGTGGGTACACTCTATTCTCCTTGCTTTTCGCCAATATCCGAGAAGAGCACCGGCATGTGACATGACAAGATTGCGAAACTTTAGTCAGTTCTGTGGATATACATGTGTATATATTTACAACGTAGGGAAGAACTCTGTATATTTATGACTATTAATTATAATAAGAGAAAACAATAATCATAGTTTAATAATACCGAAATCACAGAATAAAATTCCCACGAAATCAAACTAATTATAATCAAACGTTTATGTACTATAACAATCTTATTCATCTTTGCATATGCATCAATCTCATTATTTATATATTTCTGATAATGTAATGTTGCCATATTAAAATCGCTATTTTTCACCGGGTGGGAGGATTACAATCTACCAGAAACTAAACTCACCCCCAATTATCTATCCTCCTGGATTCGACACTGCGTGGTGAGAGCTAAAGAATTTTTCCTTGAAATTTTGTTTGATCAAGCAGTTATGTATAGTTTTCAGGGAGAAAATAAAATCGGATTTTTCCGGTTGGTGACTTTCACCTCTGCTGGAATAAACTCCCCCATCCCCGGGAGCAAAATCGTAATTTTTATTTTAATATCCTTTCCACGATGTCGGGCATTGAAAATTTCGCCATATATATTTTTAAAATTTTAATTGAAATTTTCTTCTTACTGCTCTTTTTAGGATGTGTTTTCCTTTCCGCGCTGTTCACTGCAGAATGAGTGCCGTGCTGGCTGGAAGTCAGGGGAAAGACGGCGTTCACTGCAGAGCACTTGTGTGGCATTCTACGAAGCTGTAGAAGTGGGTACACATATTTTCCCTGCTTGTCGCCGAGATCGGAGAAAGCAACGGCATGTCACATGACAAGTCAAACGTTTTAAGTACAATACTATTTATTCTTATTCATCTTTGCGTTTGTATGGATCGCATTGTTTGTTAATATTTCTGATAATGCAATGTTGCCAAATCAAAAGAAAAATTGCTATTTTTTGGCCGGGGGGAATGAAATCCACCTAAGATGAACCCCCCATGTCATCCTATCCTCCTGGATTCGACACAGCGCGAGAGCGATAGAATTTTTCCTTGAAATATTATTAAGCGGAAAAATAGAAAATCGGACTTTTCCGGATTCGTGAGTTTGACCTCCGGTGGAATAAAATTCCCACCCCCCCCCAGCAAAGAGTAACTTTTTTTTATATGTGTTTTCGTTTTAACGCCACCGAATGCGGGCCATGCCAGCTGACAGTGAGGGGAAAGACGGCATTCACTGCAGAGCTCTTGCATGCCATTGTACGAAGGTGTAGAAGTGGGTGCACATATTGTGACTGCTTGTTGCCGAGATCGGAGTAAGCAACGGCATGTCACATGACCAGTGTATGACATGTGGCACCACATGACTAGCTTTTGAAAGTTTGGCCAGTTCGGTGGACGCGTGTGTGTGTGTGTGTGTGTGTGTGTGGCAGGCACACAGCCGGTGGTCAAAATGCATTCATTTTAGTGCTACTTCACATGTGTACAAGTAGGTGCCCGCATTTTCTCAGACTGCTGTTGCCGATATCCGTGGAATAGCGCCATTGATGTACATTCTGTGAGACAGGCGGTTGTTGAGTTTGAAGAAAAGCGCGGGCAGAACACCACTGATGTCATGTGACCGCCTTACTAGGGCAATGCACAGTCTCGTTGGCAGTCTCCACACGCACATATGTCACATGACCAAATACGTCGCAAGCCGCATGATCGGAAGTGACGTCATATACATCATGTGACCTCTTCGGAGAAGCAACGCCTGTCAAACACGCCGTCAGGCAGACCACACCCACTGAACATTCAAGGTAGGTGTCCGTACCCATGTGTAAACTTTAACCCAAACACCTATCATGAAATAAAGAAACATTTGAAAATGCAAAAAATAAACTTTTTAAACGGAGGACAATAGCCCTCCACTTTAAAAATAAATCTTCTAATTTATACTCAGGGGTTCTATCTTACCTTAAAAACAACTCGACTCTGTTGACTACAACAACAGTTGTGGAAAATCAATCACTTAAAATATTCCATATTCCTTCATAAAGTTTCTCGCCATAAGCCACACACGGAATTTAAATAATTGTTGTTCTTTATTAATCTTCTGCAATTCACATGGCAGTCTCTCACAGACAAAGTATTTTTCTTTTTCAATTATTTTTCTAAATATGAAAGTAGGAAAAAAAAAATTAAGGAAATATATCACATCCTCTACTGTACCTTTCCTCATCAATTTTCTTTAAATGATGCCATGATATATTCTGTTTCAATTTATCATCGATTATGAAAGGATGTTTTAGTTGGCATTAATAGGCTACAATGTAAGCAATATAATTTTAGGAGTGTATATAGAGTGCTAAAGTAATGGTTGGTTAACTTATGTACTTTGATATGGGCTCTTTCAAAGTGGGCTCATTTTATCAATCGCCTGTATAAAATAATAAATGAAAAGAAGGGGGAAAAAAACAAAAAATGCAGCTAAAAAATTTCAATTGATGTGTAATGTAAAAATAGCACGTAACAAATTCTGTGAGGTTAGCTCTGCTATATTCAGGAAGGTGAATAAAGAATTAAGCCAACTCTTCTTAAGTACGGACTACTTTCTTATCTGAGATCAGCTCATGACTAATCAACTTTTTACATATTAAATGCAATTATTTTTATACAAGATCAATTATTTTAATGTGCCTCCCGATATAGGACATAATTTTATTATCCTTGGAAAACTATCTTACATACAGAATGAATTATCAACTTAACGCTGATAATTCGTTCCCGAAAAATAGCTAAGTTAATCAGTGCTAAGCAAGCACCATATTCCCATAAGGTAACATATGCATTTGTGAGTTGGGGTATATGCCATAGGATATTTCCTATGGCATATACCCCAACTTAAAATATCAATTAAAATCATATTAAACTTAAAATATCAATTAAAATCATGAATATTAATATTAATCTGATGGCCTTAGGCTGTCGAGTTTTCACATCTTTGGACAGAAAAGACTCAATTTTTGGGTTGCACTTTGGTCCTCTTCTTCTCATTGTACAAACCCACTTGTAGGGATTCATTTCTCTCTTTAAACTTATTACTTTTGAACTTTGTTCCATATCAGAGTCGTTGTCCTGGAAAAAATCACACATTTTTTTAAAGTGTTCGAAAGCTTAACTAAGTCCTCTCGCAGTCAGAAACTTTATCGGTTCTTCTTCTGTAGAGTCTTTATCATCTTCTCCCTCAATTGCATGCTCTTGTTCTTTTGTCATTTCCACGAGTTCTTCATTAGAGAAGCAATCCCTGTCGTTGTCGATCATCTCTTGTACATTGTCATTTGAGCCCAGTCCTGCTTCTTTTCCAAGCTCACTGACTTGAGCTTTAACATTCTCAACCAAATCATCAGATGCTTGGAAACCCTTTATGCAAACCTTCCGAACTTTTCTGCACACTCCATTCATGGTTTTCTCTGAGTCACTTCATCCCAAGCACTGGAAACGTTTTAGAACGATTTCCAAAACTCTTTTGGCTTTGTACATATTCACCAGTGTTGATGGCTTTAACAGCTTGGGAAAAGGTGTTCCTTATGTAGAGGGCTTTAAATGTGGTAGTAACACCTCGGTCCATTGGTTGAATCAGAGATGTAGGGTTTGGAGGCACGTAAAAATATTGTTCAAGTCTTCTGATTGTTATATGATTGTTCAAGTTTTTTTTTTTTTTTTTTGATGTCGTAGTGCATTATCCATGATCAGTGTCGAGTCGATTTGGTGTGACATAAGCATTGGGAGATCAAAATTGAGAGTAGGAGTGTGCTATAGGCCTAATGACTCTGATGAGTATAATAAGAAATTGTACAGGGAAATAGAGTGGGCCAGTAAATCAGAAAGTCTTATAATGGGAGATTTTAATTTCCCAGATATTGACTGGAATTTGTGGGTTGGTCATTCACACACTAGCAAGGCTTTTGTGGATTTATTGGATGATTGTTTTCTAAATCAGCATGTTTGGGAGGCAACTAGAGGGAGCAATACTCTTCATTTGATTATCAGTAGTGATTCTACATGCATTAAGAATCTGCAGATACAGGAACCACTAGGTGGCAGTGATCGCAGTGGCTGAAGTGGGATTTACTCAAAGAGGTAACTACCATTAGGGGTAAAGGGAAGGGTTATTGCTTTCATAAAGGCGACTACGATGGTCTGAGACAGTATTTAAATTCTATACAGTGGGACCAACTGATGATGTTACGAACAGCAAACTCAAAATGGGAAGCATTCAAAGAACTTATCTTGGAAGCTACTAGGCTTTACATACCAACTAAGAAATATTGTTCAAGGTTCAGGCCTAAATGGATGTCAGATGAACTAATGAGACATATGGCAGAGAAGAAAAATGCATGGGATACATATAAATTAACATGTGACACAGAAGCCTATGATATAAGTTGATCTGTAACAAAGTTACAAAGGAGGTTAGGCAGGCAAAGGCAGATTACGAGAACTCTTTCGCAAGGGATGCAAAGAAAAACAGCAAGGAGTTCTTTACTTATGTAAACTCTAGAAGGAAGGGGATGAATCAGATTGGTCCACTTGATATCGATGGTTCAACTGTTCATGATTCTGCTCAGGTAGCTAACAAACTAAATCAATATTTTGCATCTACATTCACACATGAGGAGTTATTCAGGAAGGGGAATGCCATAGATGAAGTAAACACTGGCAGTGAGCTAGATGATCTTGTAATAATTGAGAGTAAAGTGGAAGAGAAATTGTTGAAGATAAATACAAGGAAGGCACCTGGAGTGGATCCAGTTATATTAAAGGAGGCAGCAAAGGAAGTAAGCAATCTGTTAGCCATAATTATGAGAACTTCCTTGGACTCAGAGTAGGTACCCATAGACTGGAGATGTGCAAATGTAACCCCAATTCACAAAGGAGGATCAAAGGCTGATACAAGTAATTATAGACCTGTGAGTTTAACTTCTGTTCCAGGAAAATTAATGGAAGCACTGGTTAAAGAAGCACTGCAGGATCATCTTGACAAGAATTCAGTTATAGCTCAGCACAGCATGGTTTTGTTAAGGGAAGGTCTTGCCTGACCAATTTGATTGGATACTATGATGTGGTCACAAAAGAATTGGATGCAGAAAATAACTTTTATACAGGCATACCTCGAATAACGAATAGGATGCATTCCACGAAATTACTTCGTTAAGCGAAATTTCGTTTTCAGAGGTAAAAATACTATGGCCAGAATAGGGATACATTCCTACCTAAAGAAAATGAAAAGCTTTTTTTTCGAACAAAGAAAAGTTTTATTAAATAAACAGTAAACTTACATACAAAGTGAAATCACACTTTAAAATAGGAGTCTAAAGTTGATTGCTTATGCTTTTTGTCTCTTTCATTTAACAATTGCCTATACGGAGTTATTGCATTTAACACTGATCGCTTAACAATAAAACTTCTTCCTAAATCAGGATCATTTTCACTAAAAAAATTTAAAACGTTTTCAATGTCATTTAAGCACCTTTTTAAATCTTTGATTGTTAACACTTTTTCGGCAGGAACTTCTTTAACTTCGTCTTCATTATCTTTGTCTTCGTTGCTAACAAGGTTTTCTAAATCTTCCACTGAAAAACCATCATCTTCTGCATTCAATAAATTTCTAACATCCTCTTCATCGACATTTTCGAAACCTATTGATTGAGCCATCTGGATAACTTCATTTCTAATTTCTTGGATGTTATTTTCTTCTTCTAGTACAACTTCTGGCCATATTTTGCGCCAAACTCCATTTAAGCATTTCTTAGTGACTTCTTTCCAAGAACTATCAATGTTTTCAATTGCATTTTTAATGGTGTAGTTTTTCCAAAAAGTTTTAACTGTCATTTCCTCTTTATCCTCTAGTTCAGTTAAATTGCTTAATGTTCGATGCAGATAATAAGCTTTAAATGATGCTATTACTTCCTGATCCAATGGTTGAATCAGGGAAGTTGTTTGCTGGAAGAAACACAACTTTGACAGGAATGCGTGTCCAACATGTTAAGATCAGTAGGATGTCCCGGAGCATTGTCTAACAACAAAAGAGCTTTTTCTTCAAAGTTGTTTTTTTGACAATACCGTTTTACTTCAGGACAAAAGTGGTTAACAAACCAATCAGTAAATAACTCCTTGGTAACCCACGCTTTTCTATTTGCTTTCCATATTACAGGTAAATTCATTTTTATGTTACCTTTAAACGCCCTCGGATATTCTGAATGGTAAACTAATAACAATTTTAATTTATAATCGCCAGAGGCATTTGATCCAAAGAGTAACGTTAAAAGGTCTTTAGCTGCTTTGAACCCAGCAGCTGATTTTTCTTCAATAGAAATGAAACTTTTTGTTGGTATCCGTTTCCAGAACAAACCGCTTTCGTCAACACTGAACACCAAATTTGGTGGAAAATTTTCACGTTCAATTACTTCCTTTAGTTTTTCTGGAAACTTATTTGCAGCTTTTCCTGTTAATTTTACACTATGAATCCTGGCCCGTTTTTTAAATTTCTCGAACCAACCACGAGAAGCCCCAAAGGTTTCCGTAATTTCTTCAATTTGTTTAGATTTCAGTTAATTAAACTGGAATATTTTTTTATGTTAAATGGGGCTTGAAATTGCGGACTTCGTTATATCGAAGCTTCGTTATCAGAGGTAACGTTAACCGAGGTATGCCTGTATTATATATTTCGATCTTAGAAAGGCTTTTGATACTGTTGCACATGGAAGACTGCTGCACAAATTGGAGCAGTGTGGCATTGGTGGCAAATTGTTGCTATGGATAAAGGGATGGTTGAGTGGCAGAAGACAGAGAGTGGTAATTAATGGACGCTGCTCATCGTGGACTAATGTTATTAGTGGAGTCCCTCAGGGTTCAGTGTTGGGTCCATTGTTGTTTTCTGTATTTATAAATAATATTGATGATGGTATATCAAGCTTAATGTCCAAGTTTGCAGACGATACAAATGTTGGCAGTGTTGTTAAGGACGCTACTGACACTATGCTGCTGCAACAGAATCTGGAAAGGTTGAGCAGATGGGCTGAGAGGTGGCAAATGAAGTTTAACATTGACAAATGTAAAGTACTACATATGGGAAACAGCAACCCCAGAGCAACGTATCAACTCTGTGGTACTACACTGACAGTGGTAGAGAATGAAAAGGACCTGGAGGTAATTGTGCAGGCAGATATGAAGTTCTCTGAGCAGTGCAGACAGGCTGCAAGAGTAGCTCATGGTGTCTTATCAATGATATACTGCAATGTTTCTAGCAGGGATAAGGAGGTGATTATTCCCTTGTATAAGGCAATGGTCAGGCCACACCTTGAGTACTGTGTACAGGTCTGGAGGCCTCATTTCAAGAAGGATGTAGAGCTGCTGGAATGAGTACAGAGAAGGGCAACAAGGTTAGTGAACGGAACGAAGGGTTGCTCTTACGAAGAAAGGCTTAAGTTTTGCAAATTACAGTGTCTGGAGACTAGGCACCAGCGAGGTGATCTGATAGAGGTGTACAAAGCCTTGAATGGTTTGAGCATGCTCAATGCCGATGGGATACTGCCTCTTGCTCAGAATAATCACCTGAGAGGGCATAAATTCAAATTGAGGAAAGACAGATGTAGGATAGATGTGCGGAAATTTGCCTTTAGCCAGTGGGTTGATTGGTGGAACAGACTTCCATCCCTTGTTGTGGAAGTTGATAGCCTAAATAAATTTAAGGCTCAGCTGGACAGGTATTTCGAACAAACGGAGGGGTGAAGTGGAAGGGTTGTTTTTTTTTCTTTTTTTGGCTGATGCTGAATAAGCTTGCTTTCTTGCATCATATGCCTCTACTAATGCTAATCAGAATTTTGTAATTTACACGGGATCCTCATAATTTGAGGATAATCGGTTCCAGAAATTTCCACTTAAAACGGGGACCAATTTTCGTAATGTTTATTATTTAAATGAAACTATTCATAATATTTTAAGATTCGATATCTATATAATATCGATGTACATACACCATAGAAAACTCTTAAAGAAAAACTATGATAGTATTGTGAAAAGCATCATTTCATCTGTATCTCATATTGTGCTCATCCTTCACAACGAGTTGCCAATGTGTTGCACTACCACGAATAAGTAACGGTTTACTAATAAAGAAGACTATTGTTAATTATTCTTTGTGTTCACCATCCACCCAGATGGTGCCATTTCAAAGCTGGTTGGCTTTTCATCAGTAGGTGGGCAAGTACCCTGGTATTGCAAGTGAAGCATTACTTATTCGAGGTAGTGCAATACATGGGCAACTTGTTGTGAAGGATGAGTAGATATGATGTATCTACACCGATATTATTAGTAATGTTTATTATGGACTTATGAAGGAACTGAAAAATTAGAAAATTATTGAAGACAACCATCCTACAGAAACATTTAATACACGAGAATCAAATTCCGATTTTTCTTCTAGCATTAATTATACAAAAAAAAAAAAAAAAAAATTTATTACAAAATATATAAATATATCTAAAAATAAATACAACAAATCCTCCAGCTGGCTTTAATTAATTCTAAAATTGTGTGATAGTAAAAAACTTCTCAATAAAGTTTCTGTGCATAAATATTAAATAAATTGATTTTATTTTTAAATGGCTTTTTATATTATTACATTCAATCCTGTGAAATTTTCTGCAACTGTTTTCAGGTCAAAAGTATCAACCTGAGAGAGCAATTTAAAACATTATTTTGTGAAAAACAGTTACAGTAATCCTTATTAAAATCCCAAACGAGAAAAAAATTCAAAAAAGTATGCTAAAAATATATGGATGCTATAGGTATCCATATATTTTTACTTTAGGAAAATGATTTTTAATTTACAAACACAATTATTATGGATCATCTCTTAATAAGAAACTGAATTATCTTATTCAACTTTAATTCACAGACAAAATTTAAAAACAATGTATCTTGTATGCAATTACCTTTTCTTCTAACCATAATTCATATTCTTTAGTATAACGTTCCTGTAATATAGCTTTAAGTTTTTCTGCAGTAGGAAATATCTCATTTAACTTCTGAAATAAAATAAAAATTAGTAAAACCATAAATTTAACCAACAAACTTCATTTGTAATGAGAATGGATCTGTAACATTTAAATTTTATTCCATAACTCTGATTTACACAGTAAATGAAATAAAAGGAAAACTACACCCAGTTGAAATAGAGCATGATATTGCTCCAAGGTGTTCCTAGGATATATGCCCATATAAAGCTAAAAATGTGCCGTTTTATTGATGCCCTTGCAGCTTGCATGTTCATCATGCAATCCCCTGCTCATTTGAACAGCCCTGTATTGTTCAATTTAGAAAGAAGTCGGAGTCCAATTTTTTAGGCAAAAATAAGCAGAGAACACATGATTAATTATAATTTAAAAGTAAAAATGCAATAATACTTTAGCATAATAATATTCCGGTTGATGTAGCAACTTTATTATATTACATTCACTCAGTTACTATTCATATTACTTAATTATAGTACTTTGATAGTGCTATCATATTATTTAAATTAAAAAAAAAAAAAAAAAATATATATATATATATATATATATATATAAATATATATATATATATATACAGGCAATCCCTGTATAACATAGTACTTCAACATGGTTTTGCTCTAACATGATTGATAAATTGCGGCAATCCTCACACAACACAGTATTTATATAACACAGTTTCGCTCTAACAAGGTCAGAGAATTTTGGTAAACCTCACATAACAGGGTATTTTGAGCTTTTGTGCGGGAGAAACCCTGCTATTATGTTGGATGTAATTTTTCGATATTTCCACTATTTTTGAATTCCTGCTGTTGACTCACTAGTCAAAAAAAAAAAATTATTGAGAAATCCCTGTATCTTATTTTGTTGGTAAATCCCCGTTATGTTCTGTACTATTGAACTTGTGGAAAAATTTCAGTTTTGGATAGCACACCAAGCCATTCAAAAGGTTTAAGTCATCCAAATGTTGAAATTATGTTCCTACCACCACAGTTGTACTGGGTTAATACAACTTCTTTCCTTCAGCCATTAGATCAAGGCATTATATCCACCTTTAAAACTCATTACATCAGAAAATCGTTACAATGGATTTTGGAAAAAATTGATTCCGAATCTATTGAAGTGATGGAGGCATGGAAACATTTCTCAGTTATGGGCTGTATCAGAATTATAGCTTTATTACTGAAAGAAGTAAAACCATCAAGAATAAATGCATATGGAAAAATGTATGGCCAGAGTCAGTTCATTCAGGAAATATGGTCGAAATGGCAGAAAATGGAATCAGTGTGATAGTAGAACTTGTTATGTCAGTAGGACGGAAAGGTTTTAATGATATGACTACTGAAGCCTCATGGGTAGCACAGTTGATAGAATCGCTCTCCTCCACACACTGAGTGGAAAAGACCTGGGTTCAAATCCAGTCGATCAACGGGAGGAATTTTTATGGGTCTTTTTTACAACGTAGCTGAATTAGTTGGGCTTGGGCAAGGGTAGCATGGTTTTTCTCATGGAAACTTGGGTTTTCGCCCAGCAAAACAGAAAATCGACTACAGAACACAAGCAATTTACAGACAATATACACAGAGTAACATGGCCTTAGTCACCAACACTCCTAAAAAAAAAAAAAAAAAAAAAAAAAAAGGTATGATTATTTAAGACGTTCAAGAATTACTGGTAGAAAAAGAGGCTGGCAAAGCAGATTTGGTTGGAATGGCATCGGAGTTAAAACCAAATCATTATTTAAGACGTTCAAGAATTACTGGTAGAAAAAGAGGCTGGCAAAGCAGATTTGGTTGGAATGGCATCGGAGTTAAAACCAAATCATTTCAGAGGATGATAGCGCAGATGAAAATGCTCAACTTCCAAATTTTACACTAAAAAGCATACAGGAAGGCATAAAGTTATCCGAGAATTAGAATCTTATTTCTTGAATGCAGATTCTTGAATGAAAGGAGCCCAAAGTTCAAAAGGGAGCTTCAAAAATGCTTAGTTCCATACAATGTAATTCACAAAGATTCATCAAGCAAAAGCAACCAAACCCAGATTACTGATTTTTTAAAGAGAGCAAAAGATACAGAAAATCTAGAAAGGCAAATTTTTCTTAGTTTTGTTAGCATTTTGTACTTTTTCTTAGTCCTGTATAACACAGTTTCGCACAACATGACATTTTATAAGAACCCAACTACCATGTTATACAAGGATTACCTTTTTTTATTTATGAAAACCCCAAACGCGAGAGGCGTTAAAACCTATAGTACTTAGTACTGTGCTTGGGTTGAGAAGATGAAAGAAAACAATTGTTGACATTACACTTCAACATCTGTAGATTAATTTTCAGGAAATACGTATGAAGGAAGGTTGTTCCAGAAAACGGCAGTTGAATGAATAAATGAGGAAGATAAAAAGCTGGTTCTGTGAGTTTGAAGTTGGACAGTAAATGGATGTCAGCTGGTGGTGGCACGTGTTCGGACTGTTTTGAAAGAGAGAGAGCGGGAATTATAGAAGCCAATTCAGAAGTACAGTGCCCATGGAAGTATCTGTAGAAAAGGCATGCAGCAGAAACAGTACATCTATGAAACAAAGTGGAGAGACTCTGTTAGAGAGGAGTCATTAATTAACCTAACTGCCCTCTTCTGAATGGAATCTAGAAGCCTGAGAGAGGTTTTGCGGGCACCAACCCAGATGTGGGAACAATATTCCATGGTAGGGCAGATTTCAGATTTGTACAGATTGAACAGCTGTTTGGAAGAAAAGTAACGCCAAGAGTGAAAGAGAAAACCAAGTTTTTTAGATGCAGAGGAAGCAATATTTGTAATGTGCTTGTGCCAAGAGAGATTAGAAGTCAGGGTAATCCCCAAAAGAGATATATCATTTAGCCTAGAAATCGGAGTGTCACCAAAGATAAGAATAGAAGCAGAAGAATCCTTTTCATGAGATATAAGGCAAGACTGAGTTTTAGAAGGATTGAAATCAACTAAGTCATCTTTGCCCCACTGGAGAATTACCTGGAGGTCGGCATTTAAGGAATTGGTAGCAGATATTCGAGAAGTTGAAGCTGATTGAGCAGGGCAAGGTTTCTCAAAATGGAAAGTGAAATGCAATGTGCTATCATTGGCAAAACTATGGATAGGATTTCCAGTCAATGGAAGAAAGTCATTAATATACAAGAGGAAAAGATGGGGGGAGGGGGGGGGGGGAAACTGAACCTTGGGGAACACCAGCATTAATGGAGAAGTTAGAAGAGAGAGAGAGCCATCTACCATCACAATCAAGTGAACGATCAGAGAGAAAACTGGATAACCAATTCCAAAAAACCATTGGCAAAGTATAAGATGGAAGCTTGTTTAGAAGACCTTTATGACAAACACGATCAAAAGCCTTTGAGATGTCAAGAGCAACTGCTTGGGTTTCACCAAACTTTTACACTGAATTTGTCCATAAATGGGTAACATAAGCCAGAACATCACCAGTGGATCGACAGTGACGGAATCTATAAGAGCGATCATTGATCAGACGGAAGGTTTATAGGTAGTTTAGGATTTGGCGGTTAATTGATTTCTCCATTACTTTAGAAAGAGTAGAAGTAATTGAAATGGGACGATATTGGATGGTAGGGATTTTTCACACTTTTTAGGAACTGGCTGGATATGAGCAAATTTCCAAGAAGGAAAAACACCTTTGGATTAAGAAGTGAAAAAAGGCAGCAAAAAATAGGAGTAAGTTCAGGAGCAGGTTTTGAGAACAAGTGGAGAAATACCATCAAGACCTGGAGCTTTCTTAGCATCAAGATTCGTCAAAATCCTTCTGACATCCTTTTGACGGAAAACCACAGGAGGCATTAAATGGGGCGTATTGGGAATGGTGGGAGGTGTTTTACCAAGATCATTAATACATGAGTTAGAAGAAAAATGGGATGCTAGCAGGTCAGCTTTATCATTGGCTGAAGTGACAACAGAACCATCTGGTTTTGACAGAGGTGGGAGCAGAGATGGGCGAAAGTTGCAGCCAATAGATTTGCCAAGAGAACAGAATGCTTGGCTAGCATTAGGTCAAGAAGCAAGTTTTCTACTCTTAGCCTGTTCAAAATCTAGTTTGGACTGATTAATAACTGCTTTACAATTGTTGCGAGCTTTGGTGTAGGCAGAAAATGAAACTGAAGAATTGGAAGCAAGCCAATTACGATATGCAACGTCCTTCTCTTGAACAGACTTAGCACATTTATTTGAAAACCAAGGTTTAGATAAAGGATGAGATTTTAAAGTGGAGTGTGGAATAAAGGATTCCATTCCTACAAGAATAATTTCACTGACACAATCTGAGCAAACATTGACATCAGAAGTTTTGAAACAGTAATCCGACCAAGAAAAAGAAGAAAAGAAATCTTGAAGGTCATCACATTTTGCATTCTTGTAATGCCAAGCAACACGAGGTTGGGAACAGCCATGAGATAAAGGCTCCATTGGAGAAGAGATAATCACCAAGTTTATGATCTGAGGTGCCTAAAGGACCACTCACTTCGACCGTGTACTTAGAAGGGTTGTTTGTGAGAAAAAGATCAAGCGTGTTGTATGGTTAGGATTGCCTGGTATTCCTGTAGGTAAATGAATAATCTGTGCAAGGTCATTAGTATTTGCAAAAGCCTCAGCATCTCGACCAGCTGGGTTGGTGTGACTAGAAAACGGAAGCCAGCTGGAGTTGGGAACGTTAAAATTACCTCACTGTTAGGAAAGTTGGACTGGAGAAAATCAAGTTGCAAAGAGAGGAAGTCAAAGAGCTCCGATTAGTGGAGTCAGGAGAATGGTAGAGACAGATGAATCTGACACAATGAGGTAGAGAGATTTTAAGCCAAAGAAGATCAAAAAGAGGAGATTTCAAATTACCAAGTCTCTGACAGGGAATATTGGAACAGACATATGCACAAGTACAACCTATGAGGCAAAAGGAATCATATAGCAAATAATTTGGGCAACTGACATGAGCAGTAGCTGAATCAACCAATAACTGAGATTCTGTCAGAAAAATTACATGGGGTTTGGCAGACTGCAAGTGGAAATGGAACATCACTGAGATTAGAATTGAGACCATGTATATTTGTGAAATGAACTAGGAAGAGTTTGGGAGGTTTAGATCTTTTCGCAGATAAGCTTACTCTATTAGTTTGACAATTCATGCTGTATTCAATAGTAGGAAAAACTGTGTGTGTGGGGGGGGGGACATGCTGTATGAAGTAAAGAAATTTTTGGATATGGCACACACATGGTAAGAATATACCCAGATCCTTGACATAGTGTGGCCTCGACAATGCCCCCCAGCATACAAACTACTCGGACTCCCTCCAGTCACTATCTGGCAGAGTAGAGATAGCAAGATTATACACTAGCTGATCCGGAAGCCTCCTAAAGAATTACCAATAGGTTCGATCCGGTGAGCTAACTAGCAGCTGGCCTGCGAACGCCGTTTTGGAGCTGTACCCTCAAAATGTAAGGAAGATTGGATCTCGCCATGATGTTCATCATAACCTCAAATGTCATCAGTCATACCGCATACTGGAAGAGATTGGGAAGGGTTGACCGGAACTTAGCTCTGGAGACTAAACATGGGTTCCACCACTTCAAGCCTACAATAAGCAAAGTGGTGGTATTGCACTGGTTGATGAGAGTCATGTACCACCTAGTATTGCCTGGTAACACAGAGGGGCAGCATTCCTCCATGTGGTGTGGGCAGCACACCTCGACCCCTGCTTAAGTTAGTTCACACCTGGGTGAGCACCCACAGCATGCTTGTGCATGGAGATAACCTCCATGCACAGGATTATTACCCAGGATTACTAACAGTCCCAACCATCGTGAAGATGCAAGCAGAGGATCTGACTGTCACACAGTCATTAAATTTAATTTAAGTAATTTCAAAATCTTTTATTGATTTTCCTAATAAAGAGAACTAAACTGATTGTAGAGTTAAGTAATAAAGGTTTCTGGGACAATGTGCATATGATATGATACTGTGGGAATCGGAATAGTGCTTATGTCAATTCCCACAAAAACCAGAGGTATTCAATGCTAGAAGTATCAGTACAGAACACACCAAGTCAAATATATTCCCAAAAGATATCCTATCAAATAACCTGCTGATATCAGTTTGGATGATAAACGTTCTTATCATTCAAATCTTTAAACTGCACTTTCACCTAACCTCAGCCAACACATAAATTTAATAAATTTTAAATGGCATTTTATACAAAGATAATGAGAAAAATTTCTGAATTGATGCATACTGCAAAATGATGTACTTAACATGTACATGTTCACTGCTACCTAAGACTACTCTAGGTGGCAGCAAACATGTATTTAATGAATAACAGGTGCAAAAAAATAAGTAAAATTCACATAGTAACATAGATGTTATTTGGTTCAAACAATTCTACCTCCCCTTTCAACACAATACTCAAACAGAGGATTTTTCCATATGTGGAAAAAACCTGAGTTCAGGACTTAGCATTAGAGGCATATGATGCAAGAAAGCAAGCTTATACAGCATCAGCCAAAAAAAACTAAAAAATCTTCCCATTTTACCCATCCCTTCGCTCCAAAAGTTTGTCCACTTCTTCCTTGAATTAATTTAAGCGATCAACTTCCACAACAACAGATGAAAGTTTGTTCCAGCAAACACTTGTATAAAAAGGGAACAGAATGCCTTCTATGGCTATTTTCATACAGTGGCTGAGTTAGCCAGTCTCTCTGAAAGAGTGCTAGATAAAGAACCAAGATTTTCCATCCAGGAATTCAGAATTTTTCATTCAACTGGATGAAAAACCACCACCGCTTGAAACATATATGCATCAAGCATTGAACAGTTAAAAAATATATAGCTTCATAGCAATGCATAGTTTCATAAATCTTCATTTAATATGCACAAAGAATATGAAATTTTCTTCAACCCACTAGGAACTGAATAATTATGTGAAATTGAATGGCCATTTTATTGGGTACACCTACCTCATAGTAAGTAGATTTCCGCTTTGGCTCTCAGAATAGCCTGGATCTATCATGGCACAGACTCAACAAGGTATCAAAAGCATGCCACAGGGATGCTGGTCCATAGTGACTTATTTGCTTCCCACAGTTGGTGCAAATTGGAGATTGTTGTAAATCTCCACTCTGAAGACCTCAATTCCATCTGATCTCTCAGGCAAACTGGATTGAGATTTGGTGACTTCAGTCCTCGTCACAGTAGGCTGAATTCACTCATGTTCCTGAAACCAATTCTGGACTTGTGACTGTATTTATTTGAGAATGGGTGCAGTCTATCCACCTGAGAATGCATCCCTTCATGTAAAATTCTGGACTTGTAACAGTGCACATTATCCAAGAATGAGTACACCTACCTCACATCCATTTATCCACCACCACTATCCATCTGAGAATGGGTTCTTCCTGCTGGAAGACCCATTCTCAGATGGATAAACTGCAGCCATGAAGGAATGCACCTAGTCAGAAATGATTTCCAGATAACCTGTGGCATCCAAATGCTGCACTACTGGTATCAAGGTGGGGATATGGGAGATATGGGAGATATGCTCCATGAAAATACTCACCCCACCATTGTACTGCCTGCATTGTTGACACCTATCAGGGTGGGTCCAAGAACTCATGCTGTTTTGGCATATTCTGGTCCTCACACCAGGATAAAACAGCAGGAACTGGGCAGGATCTTGTCTGATCAGAAAATGTTTTTCCAATCAACCACTGTGCAATATTGGTATTTCTGAGCTCATTGTAACTATACCTGCTCAGTTTTTGATGAGGAGGGGAAGTTCAGTAGTCAGCAGCTGCTATATTCCATCCACAACAGATACTATGAGTTGTGCATTCTGAACTATCTCTTTGGTTAACTACAATTGTTATTTGACTAACCATAACCTTTCCATTACCCTGCACAAGTCTTATCAGCATCCATTGGTCTCTTGCAGCTGGTTCTGATCACATATCTCCATTGGCTGGATGTTATTTGATTACTGAGCCAATCTCAGTACACCTATGACATAGGTGAAAATCCCAGCAGGGTTGTCAAAATCACTTAAATTTTTCATCTTTCTCATTTTCTTACTAAATTGCACACATAGAGCTTCCCTACATATCTGCTCACCTGCTTTATATCACACACAATGAACATGTAATGCCGTTACTGAAGCAGTGATACATTTTGCGAAAAAGGCTGTTGTACTTAATAAAATGGCCACAATATATATTAACAGAATTTAAAACTCCTCAAATATATTCTACTACCTTTTTTGTATTGCTTTTTTCAAGTGGAGATGCTGTGGCATAATCTGGATGCTTTGGCAATCTTTCAACAAACAAGCTGAAAATAAAATATAAAATAAAAAAAATAAAAAAACTGTTTGTATTAAGCATAGGCAAATGATTAAAAGTCTATTTATAGCCAAGATCCTATAAATCTAATTTGCAATATATTTATGATAAGCTGCAATATATTTATGATAAGCTGCAAGAATAACAATTTTAAGAATTTTATATTTATAGTTACTTTAACTAGTACAATTTTTCCCTTCTATTATAAGTTTGAACATATCAGAAAAATACTGAAATTTCTTTATTAACAGTTTTCTTTTGACATCACAAATGAACTGTATAATCTTGCCACAAACTACTCAAGCATGCATGTATGAATAAGACTATCCTTTATAAAGTGATATATTGATTGCACCTTCTCCAGCCAACATGAAAAAAAAGCCTGCGAAAAAACTACCCATGAACTACTGGAAACCTGCAAGCAAACTGCTTTCCATTAAGTGCTGATTGATCTGAATCATTAAATCAATCAGTCACTGTACAATTTTGATTGGTTTACTGTGTGATGACACTATTGCACAAACTTATATAACACAGTAAACTCTTCTTGCAGTCTGAGGTTTTTTAGCTCTAAATCCTATACGTATCAAACTACACCACACTTGGCATCTCTCATACTGTGAAATTAATTCACAACTGGATTGTCAGCTGTTATACCAGCAGGATACCTACCCACTCACTGAAGAGGGACCAAATAGCCCTCAAACAGCCATCTGGGTGGTGGTACCCACTGAGAATAAGTAACAATAATCTTCTCTATCGGGGAAGAGTTATTCGAGGAAGATTTTTATAGGAGTAGTTTTACATGGTAAAGTTAAATATAATACTATAAAATGTTTACAAAAGCATAAGAGGATACCTAGTTTTTAACTTTCTTCTTGTATGAAACACATCGGAGCTATTTTACATGTGAGAGTTGCTTATATATACCAGTAACCAATGTTGTACTGCTGACTTTCTCTGTTCATATTTGTTTGCATTTTGCTGTTGTGGGTATCGGAACACTGCTGACTGAACACTTAGAGAGAAACCTTAACAATATATGACCTACACATTCTCTGTTTAGCGAGCATAGCAGGAAGCTGTCAGTAGCAGAAAACTGCTTTTCTGCTACTGGATGTATGCGCCAGTCCAAAGGAATCAATCCCAAGATCAATGATGACCTCATAATTAATCTTGATGCATTCTCTTGCCACCTCTCTCAAAATTACTGGGCATGCCATAAACTCCAAGCGCCTTACTGACCTTTAGGATTCTAAGTTTTTCTAATAAACAGTCCTCTGTAATTCATATCACTAAAGATGAAGGATTTTTCATCTATAAATATCAATGTGAAAGTATCTGTTCAATTCATCTGCAACATTGGCTGGATTATTTTACTTCCCATTACACAGTTAGTATTAGTAGTGGTAAATGATGCCAGAAAGCAAGCTTAAACAGCATCAGAAAAAAAAAAAAAAACACTTCTCACATAACCTGTCCATCCCCTCCAACAGTTTGTCTACTTCGACGAATTATTCAAACTACCCATTACTAAAACATGAGATGGAAGTGTGTTCCAACATTCAACTACCCACTGGTTGAAGAAAAATTTTTGCACATCTATCCTGCAACCATCCTTCCTCAATTTGAATTTATATACATAGTCCGAGCAAGGGGAAGGATTCCATTGGCATTGACTTAATCCATTCAGAGCCTTAAACCAGCTCAATCAGATCTCCTCACAGGTGTCCAAGTGGCGAAGGTAAAGAAAACCAACACGAGAATGACGAGAAACGTCGGATAACTTATGCAGAAAATTTGTTTCCCGATACGGCACTCTAGCGCTGCTCACTCGGGTAAACAGACAGTAAGTGTTATCGGTCTGGAGCAAAGTCAAGAACGATATAATGATTGATAGGTAGGCATGGCAAACGATGTGCTGATTGGTGCGCAAACGCAACACACGATAATATCGGTTTAGTATCACTCAGAAGCAATAATGGTAACTTGCCCTAATTGCAAATTCCCTAATGAACGCTTTCCATAATGGTTAAAAAAAGGTCAGGTTACCTCCACTTGAATCCCATGGGAGCTCGAAATCCCCTCCCAAAATGGAAGGGGTGGACTAGCACATAAATTGTTTATTAACAAAATATTCATTTTTATTACTGTACTTTTATTATATATATATATATATATATATATATATATATATATATATATATATATATATTGTGTTCTTATTGAAGATTAGAATAATGATATCTGATAAAGATTACAGTATTAGGTATTTGTCAGTTGTGCAACATTAATGCTATTATACATAGGTAATGCTATTGTAAATATAATTCCCTACAGATAAATACCATTTAATTAAATAAAATCGACCAATATATATATATATATATAAGAATCTTTCTTTCTTTTCCTATTATATTTCGTGACCTAACCATTTAAGGTCAGGTTATGAAATATAACGAAAAATAAAGAAACCTTTTCCTTTTTCCAAAACCAAACCTAAATCAACAATATAGTAAAAACACTCATGAACTCCAAAAATCTGCTTCTGATAATGAGGAAAAAACATAATGAAGAACATAAAAATGAACAGAACAAAACGTTTATTAATTTAGTTTTCATCAAAAAATCAACCAACGTTTTATTTTCCTTACAAATTTCTTCCATCTTTAAAAGATTCATCGCTACTATTACCTGTTTACTGTTCATCACAAAACTATTATGCACAATTCTTTACTCATAAATACACATCATAATGCCAAGCAATGACTACACAGTAGCTTGTCATCTGTCGCGCCCACCACCAATCATTTCATCATTTGCCACGTCTACCTGTCAATCAATATATTCTTCTCGATTTCGGCTCCAGACCAATAACACCTAGAGAGCAGCGCTAGAGTCCGGTGTCGGGAAACTAATTTTCTGCATAAGTTATCCGACATTTCTCGTCGTTCTCGTGTTGGCTTTCTTTACCTTAGCCGTCCAAGTTTGTGCAAAAATGTGATAAAAAAAAATGGCAAATTCTGAAATTACATAACAAAATTATTTAAATGCGCTACTTTAATCTATCTTCGACAATTACAACATTCAAAAAAAATTAACACTAGGCGTATTAACTCTTAAAATAAGTAAAACACAGTACTGAAAAAAAATTAATACAATACCATAATGTTTTGGCTGTTATGTCATAGCTTTTGCAAACAGGAACAACATTTGAAGTGCTCTTCAAGTGCTTTGAAGTGAACTGAACTAAAGTGTTCAGTGCTTCTCAAATTCAAACATATTAGAATAAAAATCCAATCTACAAGTTTGAATTTGCAAGCCTGTGTAATTTAAAAATATCATAAACAAGTAGATTAGACTGCCTGCATTCTGCAGATGTTGGTTATCAGACTGCATGCAATATTTCAAACATGAACTCAATACACCAATTTTTTTTCATTGCATTATTCACTACAGTTTAAATTCTGTTTTAAAAACACAACTAAACAAAATAGTCCAACTGCTTATAAATATCTTCGTTTTATCACCTTTTAATCATAAACTTGAGCAACGATTGTTTTCAAGAGCAATACAGCTTTGTGTGTGTGGGGGGGGGGAGAAATATGGGAGGTAAAACAATGCTCCAACACAAGTTAAAATTCGACACAAAAATATCACATTTTGTATAAAGAATTTTCTACGCTTTACGTATAACCAACTAAATAAAATTTGATCATATTTACAAGTATTAAAAGTAATATTCTAAAAGATTTCCAAGGTAAATACATAAATATATTTGCTTTGGCAAAGAATGCTTTAAAACTTACGTGATGTATTTGGAGTACATTATAAAAGCATTCTCTAGGTTACCCTCTTCTAAATATACTTTTGCCATTCGCAACATTTCTAACCCAGATCGAAAATAGCGCCGAGGGGGAATTGACGGGTCTACTTCTACAGAACTGCCGTATTTTGCAAGAGATCGTACTCGGCTACGTGGCTCACGATCATCATTTGGGTTCTTCATTGAAGGCATATTATAAACCACTTACCTAAAATAAAAAATAAATAAAATTTCTTTGAACACAATCTACTAGTTTCGTACTGATCTACTAATGTGATTCAACAAATTAGTAGAACAATATATGAAGAGGAAACTGTGCCTTCACCTAACAGTTTTTTATACATGTTCCTCATTTTGGAGAGTGCTGTTTATCTGAAAGTACTTTGATAATGTTAAGAGAAAGGTACAAGAATAGTGTGAAACATTCTCATGCATATCTAAGCATTGACAGCAATCACAATACAAATATTATGGATGTAATGCATAAAGTTTATGTTTGAGTAATGTTTATGATAATTGAGAGGGCAAAGAAAGATAATATATGGGATGTGGAAAGGATGAGGAACATGAATAAGGAAAATTTTGTAAAGAATGAATAACAGAAGTATGATAGAAAGTGAAGATATCAATAAGAATTGGATTGAAATAAAGGACAAGGTTACTGATATCAGCGAGAAATTAATAAAATAAAGGATAAAGGTGCTATACTGAATAGCTGGACTGAATATATAGAGGATTTATATGGGGGAAAAGCAGAAAGAGCATAAAGTTGGGATTGAAGATGAATCGGGTGAATGAAGATAAATCAGGTGGAATGATAATTGATGGAATACCAGTGTAATGGGAAATGCAGAGATAAGCTAACAAAAATATGTAAATAGACATAAAGAAGGCAACACAGCTGGAGGATTTTATTGGGGACACTATTATTATTCCAACAGGGAAGAAACAAAATACTTATATTCTTTACATTTGACTGCATAAAATATGATATTGAAGATAACGAACAGGAAGGGAGAGGGAGATAGAAGTTAATATTTTTAATCGTTTCAAGAGTGAATTCTCCAAATGTGTGTGCCTCCTGTAGTGAGTTTTCGATGGGGAGTCCTCTGCAAAGCAAGTTTATGGCATTTAAGTTTTGTAAAAATGAAAACTTTGTACATAAATGCTTTTAAATATTAATTTCTTATAGTGACTTGATTGCCCACAATTAAGGTAAAATTTTAAAAACTCATAGATACTCATTTCTTTTTTTAAAGCAATAATCTTCTACACCTATTTATGTATCTCTTAAGCTGATTTCATCACATTAAGACGGTGTTTCCCAACGTGGGTCCCACGCCCCACATGGGGGAAATTTGATTGTTCAGGGGGGCAATTCAAAAATTGCTCGTCTAGAGTTTAAAACAACCGCCTACTATGACTTAACTTGTACAAAAGAAGAATTGTTGGTAAAGTCTCTGTTTATTGCTCATACTGCAACTGTCAATCGTACTCTTGAGGCTAGTTATTAAATTTCTTTACTCATTGCTGAATCTGGGAAAAATCATACTATAGGAGAGAATTTAATCAAACCATCAATATCAGCATTTCTTAAAACAGTTCTGGAAAAAGATGACAAATGTGAAAGCTATGCCACTCAATAACAATACTGTTAGCGGAAGAATAGATGAAATGAGTGAAGACATTGAAATACAACTTGTTGGAAAGCTGAAAACACGAAAATTCTCAGTGCAAATGGATGACTCAACTTTGAGAGACAGTGAAGCCGTACTGATAACTTATGTAAGATATATTGATAAAGGTAATTTTGCTGAAGAAATGTTATTCTGTAAATTGTTAGAGAGCACCACTATCTCCAAAGATATATATAATAAGCTAAAAAATTACTTAGATGACAATAATATACCAATGAAAAATATAACATCTTGCACTGCAGATGGTGCTCCTAATATGATGGGCAAGAAAAATGGCTGCTTAAAATTGATAAAAGATGAGAATCCAGAAATGCTTCTTGTGCACTGTGTTAGGGAAAACTTGTGTCTCTTCAAGCTTTTTTGTGAAAAACAAAATGAAGACCACGTGAGACTTTTACTTCACACTGAAGTAAGGTGGCTCTCGAAAGGGAACTGCTTGAAAAGATTTATGGAACTATTTGATACTATTAGTGACTTTTTAAGTGACAAACCTAAAATGAAGCATCTGTTAACGGTTGATGGTAAAGCATTTGTGAGTTATTTAGCCGATATCTTTGAAAAACTAAATATATTAAATAAACTTCAAGGAACAAATAAAACTCTTGTCGATGCAAAAGCGAAGACATTTGATTTCATTACATTTATTAAATTATGTCAAAAATATATTTTTAAAAAAAGTTTGAACAGTTTCGTTGTCTGCAAAAATGTGAAGTGACTGATACTGCTGTATTTGTTATTGTTGATCATCTGAAAATTCTGTCCGATGATTTAAAAGAAAGGTTTTTTGATTTAAAACAAATTGATTTTCCAACCTGGATGATGCAACCAATGTTAGTGGATTTGTCTGATGTATCAATGCAGTACCAAGAAGAATTCTCAGAAATGCAAAATGATGAGTCAGTTAAAACTTTATTCAATATAAAAGAAGCGATGGCATGGCTTTGTGATGAAACAGAAATTAAATACCCAAATTCAACCAACGTTGCAAGAGAGCTATTGTTACCGTTTCCATCTTCATATTTAGCTCAATGTGGATTTAGTGCCATAAATGATTTGTTACTAAAGAAAAGAAATCGACTGGATATCACAATGTCTATTATATGTTTTGAAAATTTACTTACTATTTTTTTTTAATAATTTCCTAATGATTTCTTCCTAAAACCTAAGTCTTGTGTCCTGAACAAGTTGTAATTAGGCTTCATTTAGGGAATAATTCAATTTTTGAATATAAAAAATATGTATATCAGTGTTTCCCAACGTTACATAGGGGGCATCAGAATTTTAGAAAGACTTAGGTGGGGCATGATAAAAAAAAGGTTGGGAAACACTGCATTAAGAGATACTTGTGGATCTGAATTTTGGCTTTTGTAAGCCAAATTCAGACCACAATGTCCCCCTATTGGCAAAGTGATTGTCATGCTGCCATCTGATTAAAGCATTGTCCTCTACTAACTGGAAACTCAGATAAAGGATAACAGCATATACTGGAAAAATTAGACAATTTATATAAATAGGCATATTATTTGAAATGTACTTGAAATGACCTTAAAAAAAACCTAGATCTGTGTGTGTCATTTCCAGAGCCCATACACAGAACAATGTAATCAATATATTCACTCTTGAAAGGGTTAAATGTAATTATGTAAGTTTTAAGCAAAACTTTATACAATATGGTAACAATATAATTTTAAATCCAAAAATGGACAAATCAGGTGGATTATAAAAGTGACACTATAACAGCACCATCTAATTAAAATTTAATTCTGTATGAAATACATCTGATTGGATTTCCTCATTCTATAGAATGCAACACAGAAGAGTTGGAGCAGTAAATGACTATTCGCAGAAGGATGGAAGGATAATTAGAAGCTGAGGTAGCCAGAACTTCAAATATGTCAGGAATTGTAATTACAAGATTATGACAATAACATCAAGAGACCAAAGAAGTGCAACAAGTACAAACAAGTGACACATATGAACATATGATATCCCATCCCTCTAACAGCAGTGAAAAGGACCAGTATAGGAGTGATTTGGAGAAATCATCATGATGCACAGCCATGCTGGTCTCCATATCTTTGAGGGAGGCACCTTAACTGCTCAAAAATAGAGATGAGATTCTTGAGCCTTGCAACAAGTTTCAAAGAGGTGCTATAGGCCTAGAATTTATTTTTTAAATAAGAAAAACTGGTTGTGAATTTCTTCAGAGTGAAAAGGATATCCTTCAGATGAACTGGCCAGCATCTCTGGATCTAAATCTTATCTGAATCCTCTTCCAGAACCCACTATGTGTTCAAATCTGCTCGTATAGTGGAGTGTGATTTATTATTCATTAGCATTCCTTCACTATTTTTCTGTTTGAGCTTTAGCTCAAGCTAAAATAAGCCTTTTTTCCTTCCTTCTAATGATTGCTTAAAACCACTGATGCCCCCTTTCTCTTGGTCTGCTTCTGGGTTTATTTTTGCATCAAATACCAATACAACTTAAGTTTGCTTCACTTACCTTTAACTGGGATATTTGTTACTCAAAACATTTTTTTTTTTTTTTTTTGTTTCCTCATATGTAATATGATCCTTCCAGTGCTTCCATCTGTTCTCATCACTCCCAACATTCATATGTTTTGCTTTTGTGTAACTAATTTTCATGATAAATTCTTAATGATTCTTGAACCCCTTGCAATCTATATTGAACAGTACAATATCATTTGCATATCATATCACACAATAATGATCTAATTTATACATCTCACACAATAAAATTTGTCAGAGACTTAAATTCCTTTATTAAATGTTCCACAAAAATTATAAAAAGAAGTGGTGATAAAAATGCAGCCTTATTTCACTCCAAAGTTTAACCTTAAACCATTTTTCCGATGTTTCTTTTAATCCTCACTGAAAATTTTCCATTTTTGAAATCACTTCACTATTAACAGTGAAATGATGCACGAAAGAAAGTCTATCCGTCAGCCAAAAAAAAAAATAAAAATAAAAACTACTCACTTTAATTTCCCATCCATTCAAATAATTTACCCAATCTTTTAAATTTATTAAAACTACCCACTTCCATAACTCCAGGTAGAAGTTTCTTCCAACAATCAATTACTCTCTGACTAAAAGCAAATTTCCACATATTAGTATCAGCAATGGCCACATGGTGCAAGGAACCCTGTGGCTTTGCAGCACGAGCCAAAAAAAAAAAAAAAAAACAATAATCATAAAATAAAATAAAATAACAAAAAAATAAAATAAAATAATAATCATAAGAGAAAAGGAAATAGACAAACTATGCATTTCCCTCCTCCCATAGGTAATTATCCAGCTGACCTTTGAATTTCCCCATACTGTCAGCCTCTACCACCCATGTAGGTAACTTATTCCAGTAATTTATAACTCACTGACTAAAATAAAACTTCCTGCAATCCAGTCTAAATATTTCCATGTAACTTGAAATTATGGCTCCTTGTTCTAGAATTATCTATAACTTCAAAAAATTTCGTCCTCATTCAGTTTGCTTATGCCTCTCAGAGCCTTAAACACCTCAATCAAGTATCCTCTAAGGTGCTTAGTTTCCAAGCTATGCAACCCACATATTCAAAGTCTTTCCTCATATGGATGCCCTTTTGCCAATCTCACCAGACGAGTTACCCATCTTTGGGCCCTTTCAAGAAGCACAATGTCTTTCTTTAGGTGTGGGCTCCATACCTGAACACTATTCCAAGTGTGGTCTAACAATAGCCTTATATAGGGTGCAGAGAAACTCTACCGACAAACTTGAACAAGTGATATATGGTACTAAAAGCAACATTTTTTGTCAAGTAAACACAGTTCGTAAATGAGTCGTTATAGCAGCAGAAGCTATTAAAAGGTTGTAAAAATCAGAACACATTCAGTAATTTAATGTTGTTTAATGTATACAAACCATTTGCTGTTGCACACAAAATAGAAAAAGCAATTCATAAGAAGTGCTCAAACTGGTGACCATGATATTCAATGCATAACTCACACCGACGGTTCATTGCATGTTGTAGGTGTTGAAAGTTCCTAAGATTGTCTAGAATCTCTGCACTTGCTGCAACAATCCGTGCTATAAGTTCCTCCACTGTGTCAACTAGTGTTTCATACACAAGAGTCTTCATGCAAGAATCACTTTCACCTCTGCCAGTGGCAGAGGTGAAAGTGATTCTTGCACTGCTTCTATTGGAATGAGCAGAAGCCTGGAAAACAAGATGCAGGATATTTCAGAGCCTGCTGGGAGGCAATGCAGTACAAGTAAACACATGAGTTGTGTTAGGGTACCTAAGAAAAAGAACAGATGCATGTACACCAATGCTAGGAGTTTGGTAAATAAATTTGATGAATTTGAGGTATTGCTCAAAGCATCAAAGGTGGATATCATTGGGATATCAGAGACGTGGTGTCACACAAATATAAGGAATGCAGAACTGGAATTTGGGGAGTACAACGTCTACAGAAAGGATAGACAGGATAGGAAGGGAGGAGGGGTTATGCTATTAGTTAAGAAACACATAAAATCCAAGGAGGTGAAGCCAGTTGACATTGCTGGACAGTGCAGTGTCGAGTCAGTTTGGTGTGACATAAGCACTCGGAGATCAAAATTGAGAGTAGGAGTGTGCTATAGGCCTAATGACTCTGATGAGTATAATAAGAAACTGTACAGGGAAATAGAGTGGGCCAGTAAATCAGAGAGTCTTATAATGGGGGATTTTAATTTCCCAGATATTGACTGGAATTTGTGGGTTGGTCACTCACACACTAGCAAGGCTTTTGTGGAGTTATTGGATGATTGTTTTCTACGTCAGCATGTTTGGGAAGAAACTAGACAGAGTAATATTCTTGATTTGATTATCAGTAGTGATTCTTCATGCATTAAGAATCTGCAGATACAGGAACCACTAGGTGGCAGTGATCACAGTGTTTGCTGAAGTGGGATTTACTCAAAGAGGTAACTACCATTAGGGGTAAAGGGAAGGGTTATTGCTTTCGTAAAGGCGACTACGATGGTCTGAGACAGTATTTAAATTCTATACAGTGGGACCAACTGACAATGTTACCAACAGCAAATTCAAAATGGGAAGCATTCAAGGAACTTATCTTGGAAGCTACTAGGCTTTACATACCATCTAAGAAATATTGTTCAAGGTTTAGGCCTAAATGGATGTCAGATGAACTAATGAGACATATGACAGAGAAGAAAAATGTTTGGGATACATATAAATTAACACGTGACACAGAAGCCTATGATAGATACAAGTTGATCTGTAACCAAGTTACAAAGGAGGTTAGGCAGGCAAAGGCAGATTACGCGAAATCTTTGGCAAAGGATGCAAAGAAAAACAGTAAAGAGTTCTTTTCTTATGTAAACTCTAGAAGGAAGGGGATGTATCAGATTGGTCCACTTAATATCGATAGTTCAACTGTTGATGATCCTGCTCAGGTAGTTAACAAACTAAATGAATATTTTGCATCGACATTCACAAATGAGGAGTTATTCAGTGAGGGGAATGCCAGCGGTGTATTCAACTCCGACAGTAAGCTAGATAATCTTGTATTAATTGAGAGTAAAGTGGAGGAGAAATTGTTGAAGATAAACACAAGAAAGGCCACCTGGGGTGGATGGGATCTATCCAGTTATATTAAAGGAGGCAGCAAATGAAGTAAGCAGACCTATAGCCATAATTATGAGAGCTTCCTTGGACTCAGGGGAGGTATCCATAGACTGGAGATGTGCAAATGTGACCCCCAATTCACAAAGGAGGATCAAAGGCTGACAAGTAATTATAGAACTGTGAGTTTAACTTTTGTTCCAGAAAAATTAATGGAGGCACTGGTTAAAGGAGCACTGCAGGATCATCTAGACAAGACTTCAGTTATGGCTCGGACACAGCATGGGAAGTTAAGGGGAAGTCTTGCCTGACCAATCTGATTGGATACTATGATGCAGTCACAAAAGAACTGGATGCAGGGAATAACTTTGATATTATATACTTGGATCTTAGAAAGGCTTTTGATACTGTTGCACATGGAAGACTTCTGTACAAATTGGAGCAGTGTGGCATTGGAGGCAAATTGCTGCTATGGATAAAGGGGTGGTTGAGGGGGAGAAGACAGTGGTAATCAATGGACACTGCTCAACGTGGACTAATGTTATTAGTGGAGTTCCTCAGGGTTCAGTGTTGGGTCCGTTGTTTTCGGTGTTTATGAATGATATTGATGATGGGATATCAAGCTTAATGTCCAAGTTTGCAGACGATACAAAAGTTGGCAGGGTTATTAAGGACACTACTGACGCTATGCTGCTGCAACAGGATCTGGAAAGGTTGAGCAGATCGGCTGAGAGGTGGCAAATGAAGTTTAACATTGACAAATGTAAAGTATTACATATGGGAAACAGCAATCCCAGAGCAATGTATCACATCTCTGGTACTACACTGATAGTGGTAGAGAATGAAAAGGAACTGGGAGTAATTGTGCAGGCAGATATGAAGTTCTCTGAGTAGTGCAGTCGGTTGCAAGAGTAGCTCATGGTGTCTTATCAACGATATACAGCAATTTTTCTAGCAGCGATAAGGAGGTGATTATTCCCTTGTATAAGGCAATGGTCAGGCCACACCTTGAGTACTGTATACAGGTCTGGAGGCCTCATTTCAAGAAGGATGTAGAGCTGCTGGAATGAGTACAGAGAAGGGCAACAAGGTTAGTGAATGGAACAAAGGGTTGCTCTTACGAAGAAAGGCTTAAATTTTGCAAATTACAGTGTCTGGAGACTAGGCACCGGCGAGGTGATCTGATAGAGGTGTATAAAGCCTTGAATGGTTTGAGCATGCTCAATGCTGATGGGATTCTGCCTCTTGCTCAGAATAATCACCTGAGAGGGCATAAATTCAAATTGAGGAAAGACAGATGTAGCATAGATGTCTGGAAATTTGTCTTTAGCCAGCGGGTAGTTAGTTGGTGGAACAGATTTCCATCCCTTGTAATGGAAGTTGATAGCCTAAAAGCCTCAGCTGGACAGGTATTTTGAACGAACAGAGGGGTGAAGTGGAAGTGTTTTTTTTTTTTTTTTTTTTCCCTTGGCTGGTGCTGCATAACATTGCTTTCTTGCATCATATGCCTCTACTAATGCTAATGAATGCTAATGCTAATGTATCCCCAAAAGAAAAAGTTCAAACAAGTCAGATCAAGCGACCTTGATGGCCAGGCTACAGGTCCACCTCGACCAATCCATCTGCCTGGAAAGGTTGTATGTAAGTGTGCACGTACACGTCTGTCAAAATGTGGTGTTGCGCTATCATGTTGGAACCACATTTTTGCTCGGACAATCAGAGGAACATCCTCCAACAACTCTGGAAGCGTGTGCTCTAGAAAATGCAAATAGAGTTGTCCATCTAAATGTGCAGGCAACATGTATGGTCCAACTAATTCCCACAATGCCAGCCCATACATTGACACTAAACTTGTGTTGGTAGCCATGTTCAACCATTGCATGGGGATTATTCTCTGCCCACACATGACTGTTGCAGCTGTTGAACAATCCCTCTTGAGTGAAACATGCCTTATCAGTGTAAAGCACATTATTGGCAAAATCAGGTTGCAAGTTGGTTTCCTGTAAAAACCAGTGGGAGAACTCGAAACAGTGGGCAAAGTCAGCAGGTTCCAGTGCATGCACTTTTGGCATCAGAAAGGATATAGTCCAGCTTTGTGCACCACATCCCACACCAAACGATGCTGCACATCCAATCGGTATGCAACGGCTCTTGTGCTGGTAGAAGGAGTATTAGTGAAGATCTTCAAAACCTGTTCCTCAAACCGGGGTGTCCTAGTAGTGCATCAACATCCAGTATCATGCATATTCACACCGAAAGAGACAGTGTCCCGCAATCTTTGGTGTATCGGTAGCAAATGTTGTGTGGTGAGGCAACCTTCTGTCTGGGAAGCGTTCTTGATAAATCCTGCGAGCCTCTCTTCTGTTTCCATTTGCTGTGCGGTACATTACATGGATATCTGTCATTTCTGCAACAGTGAAATGCTCCATATCTGTACCTGTACTGATCATAATATGACATTACACTTTTATGCTATTAGCAGCAGATATGCGCCACTTTGAGGACTTCTCAATGCATGCATACATTAATGTTGATGGTAGTCGTACATTCGAGCACTGTGTTATGGATTGTTTTTTCTATTTTGTGTGCAACGGCAAATGATTTGTATGTATTAAATGTCATTAAATTACTGAATGTGTTGTTCTGATTTTTACAACCCTTTAATAGCTTCTGCTATAACAACTTATTTGCGACCTATGTTTACTTGACAAAAAATGTTTCGTTTGGTACCCTCCATCACCTGTTCAAATTTGTCGGTAGAGTTCTTCTGCACCCTGTATAATGGGATTATGACATCCTTATCTCTACTAGAAATCATTCGATAAATCATCAATAGGACACCATGGGCCTTCCTTGCAAGCACTCTACAATGCTCGGAGAACTTCATGTCTGACTGTATCGTAATACCCAAGTCCCTTTCCTCCACTACCGGCTTTAGTTCAACTCTACCAAATGGATAAGTTATTGTGGGGTTACTGTTCCCCAGGTGCAATACCTTACATTTTGCTGGATTAAAGCATAGCTGCCATTTTTCTGACCATTCCTGAAGTCTATCTAGGGTCACTCTGAAGAAGCTCTGCTTGGCGGTGATCATTAACTACTCTATCAATCTTTACATCATGTGCAAATTTAGACATCGTGCCCTCTATCCCTTTATCGATGTCATTTATGAAAATCAAAAACAACAGTGGTCCTAATACTGATCCTTGGGGAACCCCACTTCTTACGTCAACTCAATCTGAGGAATAGCCATTGATCACAACACTCTGCCTACTGCCTTGAAGCCATCCAGCTATCCATCTAAGGATTTTCCCTGTGATTCCAACCTGTTCCAGCTTATAAAGTAACCGCTCATGGGGGAATGAGTCAAATGCTTTGCTGAAATCCAAATAAACATTGTTGAAATTATTCCCAGCATCCAGCTCGAGTGACCCTGTCAAAATAGCTAACCAGATTAGTTAAACACGATTTTCCCTTTACAAAACCATTCTGAGTATCCTTCAGAATTCCATTTCTATCTAAATAATTCTGAATTCCACTTTTGATCATTGTCTCCATGATTTTCCCTACTACTGAAGTTAGACTAACCAGGTGGTAATTTTCAACTTCACTCTTAGAACAGCTCTTATGTATTGGAGATACATTGGTATTTTTCCAATCCAATGGAATTACTCCCCGAGTCCAGTGATACTCTCATAATTAGCCTCAATGGTTCAATGCACTCACTTGCGTCTCCCTTAAGATTATAGGGTATATGCTATCAACCCCATGAGCCTTACTGGCCTATAGGCTCAAAAGTTTTTTAATTAAATATACGTGAAATTTCAACATCATTAATTACATTTTTTTCAACTTTACTCCCATAATTTCTCATTGACGAAGGGTTTCTCTTCTGTAAATATCGATGCAAAGTAAATTTTCAGTTCATCTGCAACTTCAGCTACGGCGCCTCCGTAGCCAGGTGGGAAGGAGCAGCAGTGCACAGCACACGCTTCCTGATTAGACCGGGGTTCGAGCCCGTCACCACCAAATACGGAGGATGAGGAAAGGTTAGGGAATGACCACCGCATATTCCCGGAGCAATATGGCCTTAGTTGCTAATGCTCCTAAAAACCAAATAACAACAACAACAGCAACTTCAGCTGGGGTATCAAATACTATCCCACATCCATTACGTGAGGGTCTGATTTGGTTTGTCCTTCTCTTCTTTGCATCTATATATGTGAAGAATTCCTTATCCCCCTTCTTTGCCAGTAATTTCTCATAATCTGCCTTTGCCAGCCTAACCTTTTCTGTTGCTCTATTACAGATCAATTTGTAGTTGTTATAGGCTTCAGTACTTTTTATTGCTCTGTAACTTTTCCATGCCATCTTTTTCTGCTCAAGTAATCTGGCAACTTCAATATTCATCCAACTTGGAATCCTCCTTGTGGAGTATTTTTTTTAATGGTATATAAGCATTCGAGGCATCTGTGTGTTTTAAAGGTATACCATAATTCAATTGCATTCGCTCTCTGTGAGATATCTACCCAGTTAATAGAGTCCATGTAGCATCTTAAGAGCCATCGTAATTTCCTTTTCTGAAATTATAACCCATTCTTTTGCCTTTAACTACTGCTACCTCTCTCTTCATCGTCCACCATAAAACTCAGTGATCACTTCCTGCTACTGGTTTCTGTACTGTCAGCCCTATTATGTCATTTGGTTCATGGGTGATGATGAGATCAAGAGTATTCTTTTCCCTAGTACTTTCCCTGACAAGTTGATACAAATAGCAATCATGTAGTTGATTTAAAAATTTTGTCCCCCACGTGGAGTTTCCTTCCCATTTGCTCAATCAATTAGAGGCAAATTAAAATCGCCCATAATAAGACATTCACGCTTACTTGCCCATTCCATTTGCATGTAGAGGCTCTCATTGTAATCTTCACAATCACCTGGCCTGTAGATTACTCCCACTCTCATTATACCTTTGCTTTCAACAATCACACCATACAGATTCTATACTATCATGCAAAATGTCTGAATCTGAGAAAGCTTTCATCATGCTCAGGCTGCTTTTGATAAAAAGCATGACCCCCCCCACCACCACCCCTTCTATCTTCCCTATCCTTCCTAAATACATTATACATACCATACTGAAACTCATCATCCCCTATCTCTGGGTGGCACCACGTTTCCATAAGCCCTATTATGTCAGCGTTACTTGTTCTAACCAGCAGTTTGAATTCACTCATTTTATTGATGACACTTCTGCCATTACTGTATAAACAATTAAGAATTAAGTGTTCTTGTATAGTTAACCACCCTGGCACACCCCTTAAAATTATTTAAGCTCTCTTCCCTGGCATTAGATACACGCTCATTTGAAACATTTCTGCTCTCAGAACATCTTGCTAATATGTTCTGTTGCGGTAACAAACAAGAACTCTTGAGGTATGTGCAAATGTTACTTTGACCAATATTATCAGATAAATGGGTATCTATATTACCCTTGTCCCCCCCCCAAACTAGCAGGTTCCCTGAATCTTTAAGGTATTCTCAATAATACTGGCAAAAACTCTTGCACCACCTTTGTTTAAATGTATCCCATCTATACAAAACAGATTCCTTCTGCCTACAAGTGCGGGCCAAGCTTATAGAAATTTCCCCTCAAAAGCCTTGCAGAGTCCTTCAAGTCTTGAGGTAATCCACAATGTTTTCAGCATATAACCCTCCTATCGTGCCTGGGCAGAAATGCAGACACATAGACATTGTGACCTAACTCATGGCATTTCTTCAACATGGTCCTATACTTATCTAACAAACTGCCAGATTGTGTATGCTTAATATCATTAGTCCCCATATGAATAATAATATTCTCTTTACCCCCCCTTAAAATCTGACAGTCTGTTGGTGACATCATTATCCCTGGCTCTAGTCCACCTATCCTCATTACAAAAAATATTTCCTGTTTCCCTGACAACAGAGTCTCCTAATAAAACTAAGTACTTTTGAACCAGAGTAGTTTGCACTTAGTTATAAGATGGTTATATATCCTATAACCATGTTATCTCAATTTAAAATTATCTCCCTTCGCGTGTGTATCATCTAAGTAGGAGTAAGGGTGCCATCAGCATTTAGTTTACTCTATCCATTTAAAGCCTTAAACATTTCCACTACGTTGCTCTGCAGGTACCTGGTTTCCAGACACTGCAATTTATTGAATTTAAAACTTTCTTAAAATAGGTACCATCTATAAATTTAAATTTTAAAGTCTGTGTAATTTAAAAAATCATAAACATAGCCTTCTAAGTAAAAGTATCCTTGTTTCCCCTCCCTAATATTTTTTAAAAATTTTAACAGATTTCTAGATATTTTTAATTATTACTAGATTTCAAGCTCAACCATCTGAAATAAATATTCTTGCTATGCTTCTGTGACTTTCCTGGCATCTCCTTTTTGGCCTAAAACATGACAATGCTTCCTCAAGGTTATATTCAACAATATTTCTAACCCTCTTCTCTAAAATACTGTAACAGATTTTACCTGCTTTGCTAAGGAATGAACTTCTATAATTTATACATTTAGTTTTATTTCCCTTTTTATATACTAGAACAATTGCCTTGCACTTAATCTTCTGGAACTTGTCCTTCAGAGGAACTTGACCTCTAGATAATACGATATAATCACCATCAACATCACATTATCTAGAGGTCTTTTCAGCATTTCATATGTAATTTTATCTAACTTGCTGCCCTTCCATACTTACTATTTACCATGACTTTTTATACCTCAGTAAAAGAAATCTAAAATTTTCTCTATTTCAATCTTTTTCCCTCTTGTTCAATTATGTTCCCAGTTCCTTCATTTAGCAAACCATCAAAATATTTACTCCATATCTTCAAAATATCCTTTTATTTTATTTTTCTTAAGTCCTTTTCATTTTTGATTGCTTTCCTGATATTTGTTTTCCATATCACCCCAAGTTTTAGCATTAGCATTAGTAGAGGCATATGATGCAAGAAAGCAAGCTTATTCAGCATCAGCCAAAAAAAAAAAAAAAAAAAACCCTCTCCCATTTCACCCCTCCGTTCGTTCGAAATACCTGTCCAGTTGAGCTTTAAATTTGTTTAGGCTATCAACTTCAACAACAAGTGATGGAAGTCGGTTCCACCAACCAACCACCCGCTGGCCAAAGGCAAATTTCCGCACATCTATCCGACATCCGTCCTTCCTCAATTTGAATTTATGCCCTCTGAGGTGATTATTCTGAGAAAGATGAAGAATCCCATTGGCATTGAGCATGCTCAAACCATTCAAAGCCTTATACACCTCTATCAGATCACCTGGCCGGTGCCTAGTCTCCAGACTCTGTATTTTGCAAAACTTAAGCCTTTCTTCGTAAGAGCAACCCTTTGTTCCATTTACTAATCTTGTTGCCCTTCTCTGTACCCGTTCCAGCAGCTCTACATCCTTCTTGAAATGAGGCCTCCAGACCTGTATACAGTACTCAAGATGTGGCCTAACCATTGCCTTATACAAGGGAATAATCACCTCCTTATCCCTGCTAGAAAAATTCCTGTATATCATTGACAAGACACCATGAGCTACTCTTGCAGCTCGTCTGCACTGCTCAGAGAACTTCATATCTGCCTGCACAATTACCCCCAGGTCCTTTTCATTCTCCACCACTGTCAGTGTAGTACCGCAGAGTTGATACATTGCTCTGGGGTTACTGTTACCCATATGTAGTACTTTACATTTGTCAATGTTAAACTTCATTTGCCACCTCTCAGCCCATCTGTTCAACCTTTCCAGATCCTGTTGCAGCAGCATAGTGTCAGTAGTGTCCTTAACGACCCTGCCAACCTTTGTATCATCTGCAAACTTAGACATTAAACTTGATATCCCATCATCAATATCATTCATAAACACCGAAAACAACAATGGACCCAACACTGAACCTTGAGGAACTCCACTAATAACATTAGTCCACGTTGAGCAGTGTCCATTGATTACCACTCTCTGTCTTCTGCCACTCAACCATCCCCTTATCCATAGCAGCAATTTGCCTCCAATGCCACACTGCTCCAATTTGTGCAGCAGTCTTCCATGTGCAACAGTATCAAAAGCCTTTCTAAGATCCAAATATAAAATATCAAAGTTATTGCCTGCATCCAGTTCTTTTGTGACTACATCATAGTATCCAATCAAATTGGTCAGGCAAGACCTGCCCTTAACAAAACCATGCTGCGTCTGAGCTATAACTGAATTCTTGTCTAGATGATCCTGCAGTGCTTCTTTAACCAGTGCCTCCATTAATTTACCTGGAACAGAAGTTAAACTAACAGGTCTATAATTACTTGTGTCAGCCTTTGATCCTCCTTTGTGAATTGGGGTTACATTTGCACATCTCCAGTCTATGGGTACCTCCCCTGAGTCCAAAGAAGCTCTCATAATTATGGCTAGGGGTTTGCATACTTCCTTTGCTGCCTCCTTTAATATAACTGGATAGATCCCATCCACCCCAGGTGCCTTTTTTATGTTTATCCTCAACAATCTCTCCTCCACTTTCCTCTCAGTTATTACAAAATCATCCAGCTCACTGCCAATGTTTACTTTACCTACATCATTCTCCTTCCTGAATAACTCCTCATGCGTGAATGTAGATGCAAAATACTCGTTTAGATTGTTAGCCACCTGAGCAGGATCCTCAACTGTTGAACCATCAATATCCAGTGGACCAATCTGATTCATCCCTTTCCTTCTCGAGTTCAAGTATGTAAAGAACTCCTTTCTGTTTTTCTTTGCATCCTTTGCCAAGGATTTTTCGTAGTCTGCCTTTGCCTGCCTAATCTCCTTTGTGACTTGGTTACAGACCAACTTATATCTATCATAGGCTTCCATGTCACCCATTAATTTGTATGTATCCCATGCATTTTTCTTCTCTGCCACATGTCTCATTAGTCCATCTGACAACCATTTAGGCCTAAACCTTGAACAATATTTCTTAGTTGGTATGTAAAGCCTGGTAGCCTCCAAGATTAGTTCCTTGAATGCTTCCCATTTTGAGTTTGCTGTTGGTAACATCATCAGTTGGTCCCACTGTATAGAATTTAAATACTGTCTCAGACCATCATAGTCGCCTTTACGAAAACAAAAACCCTTCCCTTTACCTCTGATGGTAGTTACCTCCTTGAGTAAATCCCACGTCAACACACTGTGATCACTGCCACCTAGTGGTTCATTTATCTGCAGGTTCTTAATGCATGAAGAATCACTACTGATAATCAGATCAAGAGTATTGCTCCCTCTTGTTGCCTCACGAACATGCTGATGTAGAAAACAATCATCCAATAAATCCACAAAAGCCTTGCTAGTGTGCGAGTGACCAACCCACAAATTCCAGTCAATATCTGGGAAATTAAAATATCCCATTATAAGACTCTCTGATTTACTGGCCCACTCTATTTCCCTGTACAATATATTATTATACTCATCAGAGTCATTAGGCCTATAGCACACTCCTACTCTCAATTTTGATTTCCCTATGCTTATGTCACACCAAACTGACTCGACACTGCCCTGTCCATCGATGTCAACTGGCTTCACTTCCTTCGACTTTATGTGTTTCTTAATTAATAGCATAACCCCTCCTCCCCTCCTGTCCTGTCTATCCTTTCTATATACATTGTATTCCCCAAATTCCAGTTCCGCATTACTTATATCTGTGTGACACCACGTCTCTGATATCCCAACAATATCTGCCTTTGATGTTTTGAGCAATACCTCAAATTCATCAAATTTATTTACCAAACTCCTAGCATTGGTGTACACGCAGGTATACATGCACCTGTTTCTATTCTTAGCTACCCTAACACAACCCATGTGTTTACTTGTAACGCAATGACTACCAGCAGTCTCTGAAATATCCTGCATCTTGTTTTTCAGACTTCTGCTCATTTGAATAGAAGCAGTGCAAGAATCACTTCCACCTCTGCCAGTGGCTACTGTTAATCTATTAGTCCTTGTATCCCCCCCAACTAGCAGTTTTCCGACCCACCTAACACTGCCTCGACAGCATCAGCAAAAATTCTTGCACCCTTTCTATTTAAGTGTATCCCATCCCTGTAGAAGCAATCTCTCCTGTTAACAAGTACAGTCCAGGCTGAAAAAAATTCTACCCCTTGAGCCTTGCACAATCCCTCCAGGGCCGAATTGATCGACAAGGCTCTCATCATATACTCCCTCCTATCGTGTCTGGGCAGAATTGCAGACCCTTTCAAGTTCAACCCTAATTCACGGCTTTTTTTCAACAGTGACCTGTACTTGCTAAGTAATTCCGCCGGTCTCCTACTCTTAATATCATTAGTGCCAACGTGTACAACTATATCACCTTTTGTGCCCTTAAAAGATGATATCCGCTCTACAACGTCATCAACCTTTGCCCCTGGCAGACATACCCTGGTCCTATTCCACCTATCCTTTTTACAAAGCATGTTCCCCGTTTCCCTGACAATAGAGTCACCAACAACTACTAGTTCCTGTGGGACCAGCGCATTCTGCCTAGGGGGCTGCCCCTGTGTTGCCTGATGACCAAGTGCAAGCTCTGGCGTTGATGTGGGCAGCTGAGAGCTTGATGGGCCCCTCAATTTATTTCCTTCGAGGGCATCCACCCTGTCCTTCAAGGTCTCATAAAGGCCCATAATAACGCTGAGTTGTCGCTTGATTTCCTTGCACTCCTTACATCGTGCACACACAAAGACATCCCCCTTGGCAGTATCATGTCCCGTACCCGACTGCTCCGCAAACATCAAGCAAACAGTGCATTTTAATAGACTGTGATTCAGAGGGCAACTGTCCCCCTCAGTTCTCCCCTGAACCACAGCACTCCCATTAGCTTGAGCCTTTTGCTTTGCTGCTCTGGTCAGAGTCATGATTCCAATTTAATTCAATAAAATTTAAAACAAAAATTAAATCCTTAAGTTATATCCCAAAACAGTTATGTTATATATATATATATATATATATATATATATATATATATATATATATATATATATATATATTTTTTTTTTTTTTTTTTTTTTTTCGGTATCTAGTGTTCCCTTTATACAACTTCCGTATCACGTGTACCACTATAGTTATGTATTAATTATTTGTTACGATTAAGTCGTTATATATATATAGAGTTAAAAATACAATTTAATTGACAATAAAGTTTATCAAGATTAATAGATTTACTGATTAATTGACAATATTATATTATGCAGTATACTACACTAAGCTTATGCTATTGTGTAAAAATGGCGGGAATTCACGAACGGTATTTCTACGGACTCGTAAGTATTGATTAGCTTCGAAATCTCGCTATCTCAATTTAGAATAAACTAAGGATCCTGACTAGGTCTATAATCTACTTATAGAAGATAATTTGATATAACAATTGGTTAATAAATCGACTAAATTTGGTTAAAAGACCTCTCGTTCAATTTGTGACACGTGGATTTGATACCGTTACCGATACTAAGTAATATCTACGAAATCTCTGTCTAAGTTAAACTTTAAACTAAGTATCGTAACTAGGAATATAAAGCTACTCTAGAAAATAAGTTAATATGACAATTTAAACTAATAAAGCAGAAAATAAATCAGGAAAAACTTCTCTGTTTGAAGAGCTTTAAGGAACAATGTCTGCACAGGCTAACCCTGTGCAGACATTGTTCTTTAGTATTTTTCTTTAGTATTTTTTCATATATATACCATAGCCCTGTTACAACTTTCTTTATACTCCAATAAGGATTCAGTAGTTTATTCATCAAACTCATAATATATTTTTTTTCAATTCTCCAACTGCCTCTAACTTCTTGAGTTCATCCAGCATTCTGAATTTCTTGTCATTACAAATTCTTTCCATGTATCTCTTTTGCAGGTTTCACTAAGGTGCTCTTAAACTGTTGCCATTTTTCATCAAATTAGCATCGGAAATGACATTTAATTTTTAGCAAGAAAGCTGCTATATTTAATAGCTGTTAGCTGATTTGAGAGCCTTTTTTTTTTTTTTTTTTTTCAATTTTTGTCCATTTTAGCATTTTTTTATACCTTTAATTGAATATATCTTTAAAGAAATGGATCATAAAAATAGTTCCAAGATACAATGGTATATAGAGGATTTGAGATTGGAAGTAACCATCTTTGTACTGAGCATAAATTACAAATGATAATGGTCACTTCCAATCTCAAATCCTCTATATATCCTTGTATCTTGGAACTATATGTTTAACATCCCTTTCTTTAAAGATTATTCAATTATGCTTTTCTTGTTTCTGTTATGCTCCTTCCACATAAACTTGTGGAGGGAGGAATAACAGAAATCAGAAAAGAACATAAACCCATGGCTATCTTTGATGCTGAATTAAGAGTGAATGGCTTATACAAAATTCTAATAATATTTTACCATTATTGTTAGGTTTACCTTTACCTACAAATTTTTCTAAAATATAAATAAATAAATTTTCTGTTTATACTCCGGGACGACCAAACGGTCAGAGGAGTCTCTGTATGTGTAATTGTATTTCCTCCTCTGTGGTTTCAATCTCCAACCAACACGATTCTTTCTTTATCAGTCAACTGCTCTTTCTAAATCATTAAAGAATTCTTTGCAAGAGATGAATGGCTGCCAGTGATGATCATACTTGCTATTAAATGTCTGAATTAATCAGGAGTGGACTCTGTCTTATGTGAGCATGACCTGTGATTATCTTTCATAAACATAGATGCATATTTCTTTTCTAGCTCATTACAATTGAGTCTTATAATAATAATACTCTTCCATAATAGATTTAATAAAATTTCACAAAGGTTATATTTTTTCTTGATATCTAGATTTTTTTTTTTTTTTTTTTGTCATTTTCAGATACAGGTGTATATTATAACATATTTCACCCACAATCCTGTGTCCCACAGACATTTAAATTTTAATAAAAAATTAAATAAACATTAAGTATTAATTATTGATTTATATAAACAATAATCAAAAATGAATCAGTTTAATTTTAAATGGGCTGAGTTTTCTGATAATTTAAATACAATAAACTAGCCATATATTTCTATTATTCTCATAATTTTTAAATTATTTAAAATTATTCAGAAATAATTAAGCAACAAAACTATAAAATAAGCTGTGTTTGAAGGGCAAATAGAAATATTATATTAACTTAAAATAAACAATTTTTACAGTTTGTCCTTTCTTTGCATGCTTTTTAATCTTGCATTGAACTAATCAGATAGCAGAGAAATATGAAATGAACAATTGACAGACTATGGAAAAAAAAAAAAAAAACGGGAAAAAAAAAATGTTAAAAGAATAACATTCTGAACTAATTCTTAACTAACTAAAATGTAAATACTGGTGATAATAAAAGTCTTTTGAACATATAAAAGGCTCTAATTATTGTGTAATTTATAATCAATAAAACAAATGAAAATTAAATTCATAAAAGATGAAATTAATGCTAAAATATCAACAAAAGTCATCTTGATTGTATCTAGAAAAATTAAAACTTGAAAAGAGTCAAAATTATTAATTTTTTTTTAGTAGAAAATATTTTAGAAAGATTATTGTTATGTTAAAGTATTATAAAAATATGTAAGTAAAAACATGTTATGTTAAAGTATTGTAAAAAACATGCAGTCAGATATGAAGTTTTCTGAGCAGTGCAGACAGGCTGTAAGAAGTCTTGGGGTCTTGTCAACGATATACAGGAATTTTGCGAGCAGGGATAAGGAAGTGACTATCCCTTTGTATAAGGAAATGGTCAGGCAACACACAGAGTACTGCATACAGGTCTTGAAGCCTCATTTTAGGAAGGATGTAGAGTTTCTGGAGTGAGTACAGAGAAGGGCAACAAGATTGGTGAGGTGAAACGGGTGCTCTTACCAAGACTTAAGCTGGAGACTACACACCCTGCAAGGTGATCTAAATGAGGTGTATAAGGCCTTGAATGATTTGAGCGGGTTCAATGCTGATGGGATTCTTCTGTGTTTGAATAGCAAATAGAAATATTATATTAACTTAAAATAAAAAACAATTTTTACAGTTTTTCCTTTCTGAGGGGCATAAACTCAAATTGAGGAAAGACAGTTGTAGAACAGATGTAGTAGTAGTAGTAGTAGTAGTGGCACTTGATGCAAGAAAGCAAGTGTAGGAGCTTATGCAGCATCAGCCAAAAAAAAAAAAAAAAAAAATCACACCATACCCTCCAAATGCCTGTCCAGTTCCTCCTTAAATTTATTTAACCTATCAACTTCCACAACGACAGATGGAAGTTTGTTCCAGCAATTAACCACCCGCTAGCTAAAGGCAAATTTCCGCACATCTATTCTACATCTATCCTTTCTTAATTTGAACTTATGTCCCCGTAGGTTCGTATTCTGAACAAGTGGGAGGATCCCATCAGAATTCAGCGTGCTCAACCCATTCAAGGCCTTATAGACCTCAATCAGATCACCGCGCAGGTGCCTAGTCTCCAGCCACTGCAATTTGCAGAACTTGAGCCTCTCTTGGTAAGAGGATCCCTTCATTCCCCTCACCAATCTTGTTGCTCTTCTCTGTACCCGCTCAAGCAAATCTACATCCTTCCTAAAATGAGGCCTCCAGACCTGTACGCAGTACTCAAGGCGTGGCCTGACCATTGCCTTATACAGAGGGACAATCACCTCCTTCTCCCTGCTAGCAAAATTCCTATATATCATTGACAAAACCCCATGACCTGCCCTAGCAGCCTGTCTGCATTGCTCAGAAAACTTCATATCTGACTGCACAATTATTCCCAGGTCTTTTTCCTTTTCTACCACCTTAAGTGTAGTACCACACAGTTGGTACGTTTCTCTGGGGTTACTTCTACCCATATGCAGTACTTTGCATTTGTCAAGGTTAAACTTCAGTTGCCATTTCTTAGCCCATCTGCCCAAATTATCTAGATCCTGTTGCAGTAGCACACTGCCACGACTGTCATTAACAACCCTGCCAACCTTCGTGTCATCTGCAAACTTCGACATTAAGTCTGATATACCTTCATCAATATCATTGATAAATATACAAAACAACAGTGGACCCAACACCGAACCCTGTGGGACTCCACTAATAACATTAGTCCACGAAGAGCAGCACCCATTGATTACCACCCTCTGTCTTCTCCCACTTAACCATCCTTTTATCCATTGTAGCAACTTACCCTTAATACCATTCTGCTCCAATTTGTACAGTAGTTTGCCTTTAGCCAGTGGATAATTGATTGATTGCTGGAACAGACTTCCATCTGTTGTTGTGGAAGCTGATAGCTTAAATAAATTTGAGGAAGAACTGGATAAACTTTTGGAGCAAATGGATAGGTGAAATGAGGTGTGTGTGTGTTTTTTTTTTTTTAAGCTTGCTTTTAGCAATATAATTGCTATAAGCTTGCTTGCATCATATGCCTCTACTAATGCTAATGCTAAAGCTGAATACATCAGAGGAAACGAAAGTTCAGCTAATAATCAGAAATAGGCACATCATCTGCAGAGAAAAAAATCTGAACAAGATAGGACTGGAATGTTGACTGCGAAACAGAAATCTAACATATATTTCCATATATGCTAGAAAGAACAAATCATTTTTTTTTTTTTTTCTTATGGGGCTAGTGTTTCATCCTGCAAAGTATATAATTTTGTATTGCAGACATATATTCCTCTAACCAAGGAAAAATAAAAAATGGCATATGCAAAGTTCCTTCCATCAAGGTTTCATAGCCTAATTTTCTGATTGACCAAAGAGTTTGGGTTGTTACAATTACTTTTGAATACTATGAAATGGTTTCCAATTATTGAAATGAATAAATATATCTAACTGGGTGTTGGCTAACTGCTGGAAAAGTATTTGCCTAATAATTTCTGTGAATGTAAGCAAACATGCACAGTTTTTGATTTCAGCTGATAAACATTTCACTTTATATTCAAACCACCCACCTCTGTATTCCTGTGGAGAACATGTTATGATTGATATTGCTAGATATCAGATACAGATATATTCTACTGCATGGGATGAAATATCATAGTGATATTCAAAAACATCGATTAAAACAAGAATACTACACTGTCTCTTGCATACTACACATTAGATTCAAATATTTTGTTCGATTGTAACAAGTGCGAAGCAGTTAAAGCAATTATTTTTTTTAAAAATAATAAATAATAATAAAACAAATGGCTTTTTACAAGATGAAAGCAAAACTATATAAATTCCGGAGGAATAAATGTTGCTTTTATTCGATGAAGATATTTTGTCAAACAGCACTCAACCAGAATGTTCGGTGTGCTTGATTTGGTTTGTATAATTACAACACATAACTCACCTTAAAATGAAAACGAAGAAAAGTTAATTCAGTACAACCCTCTATGACAATTCCTACATTAAACCAACAGGGTAGGTTTTGGAAGTCAACAATCGGTTTCAGAAAGTAATAAATGTCCTCAAGATCATAAAACTCTTCCTCGCTCACTTAAAACTTTGGTCCAAACATATACAACCCACAAATATTACATCAAGCCTAACAATTTTATTTTATCATAACATAAAGCTCACTTATTGGTGTAAAAGAAATCAGTACAATTAATTAGAAACTCTAATTTCTTGAAAAAACAAATTCAGTACATCTAACAAACATTATCAGCATATACAAGTCGCACAATGCGTCACATCATGGTGACACATGAAAGTTCTGTGAAATCATAGCCCCTCGAAAGAGCAATATGTACAAAAATAAATGAAGCAATAAAAAACATAATAATTATTATATTATATGATATGCAATGGCTGATCAAGCCTGAATTCGCTAAAACTAAAATAATTAAACTGCAGGAATGGAAAGTGAATTCCCCTTCACTGAACGCTCCTTCGATACATATATACTAAGTGGAGGTCCCAGGATTTTATGAGAAGGGAGGGCGATAAGCGGTGTTTCGGGAATTCATTGAGCAGTTAAAAAAAAAACCATTAAAAAAATCCACAGTGTTTTTTCCATAACGTGAATGTATAACTTATATGAGCTCACCACTGTTTATACAAATTCCAATGTATCTGCCAGTGCAAGTAGCACTTATCAAAATCAGTTCCCATATCTTTTGGTAAATGGTTGGGACAGATTGGTTTGGGGAACTCAGTTTCTGGGTATCTATAACTCCTCTACACCTCTACTTCACTCTGTCTCTACTCGAGACTCTTTATGCACCTCCTTGCATCATTGTTCTCTGAACCAATCCCGCCAGGCTCTCTCTCTCTCTCTCTCTCTCTCTCTCTCTCTCTCTCTCTCTCTCTCTCTCTCTCTCTCTCGGGAAAGAAGTGCTCTGGGCTCTGTGAGATGGGCAGCTCACAGTCCCCGGCTTGACGCGCTTTGATTCATACGCCTGTCTCTCTTGACCTCGCCTGGGTGACCTCCCCGAAGAGGGTGCCGCCTGAGATTGGCCTTTCATGCCCAGAAATCCGGTCTTCATCCTCGCTTTCACTCGCAGTATTCATACTAACTGCATAGATTTTAACAAATTGTTGCCCTTTATACAGGGTAACCAGTATGTCAGGCGAACACCATTTGTTCTGGAGCTTTTCCTGTCCTAAGTTCTCTAGCTCTAGTCTGAAAAAGAAAAGAAATGGCTGGGACAGATACTACAACAACAGCATCGTATTCTGTGGTAATCCACCACGACGTATATAAGTAGGCACTTTCACCCAGCCACTAGGCCACAGAGCCTCTGTTATTTATTTATTTTCTTTTTCTTCTTCTTCTTCTTCTTATCTACTGTAAGCTGCTTAAACGCCGAACGCAGTAATGGCCGTGAGGAATTTATATTACGTTCATTATGACTGTAAATTGAGTATTCTGTGGTCGGTATGCCAGTTATATGGATGAAAAACCTGAGTTTCCTGATATGACCAGTGTTCTAGTGGCTTTCTACATTCGAAATTCTGGACGCTTCTACTTCAAACATTTGCTCCACTCTAAAATAAAGGCATCATTCAAAAAATCAAGACCGCGCTGCACATCCAAATGTAAGTGTCGTTGCGATAAATTTCGGTGAGCCGAATTCAGATTTTCACAAAATCTTGAATGCAAATCAATCTTCTGTGCTTTCGGATATGGTGGAATGCAATACATCACAAAATCACACTGCCTCCAGAACTGAGAACGAATGATTGAAGTAACGAAAGGAGCTAAAGATATGCCTAGATACAGGTTGGACTGGCCTCGGCTATTGATCTATGAGGAAACTGCAGCAGGGTCAGTAGCGTCTCTCGCGTGTTACCGATGCAAAAAAAAAAAAAAAAAAAAGTGAAACCAAAATTGAAGGGAGCCACCAGATCTAACTACGGCGAGTTCTTCCCTGATTGGATAACTGAATATGCAGGAACATGTCAAGTGGTTCATTGAAGCAAGGCACATGCACAGTGAGATATATCATCTACTCAGCCTTGGTCTGTTTACATCAGCCTCTCAATACGACGTCTATCAAAAAGTCCGAAAGCTGAAAAATAATGTGAATTTTTTTTTTTTTTTTTTACTGGTACATGATGAATAAACCTTAATGATTCCTCGGAATACGGATTGAGCTCCCCCCCCCCTCAGAAAACTTTGGGGCTGTTCCTGCACATACTATGCACCTCAACTTGTTTTGGGACAGGAAAAAATATCCTTCTCCTATTATGGCCACTCGAGATTCATCTTATCTACTCAGTGTGTATTACATCTGAAACTTCTTTTGTGTGGTCGGATTGCCTGTTTTAAAACCCAGTTTCCGAGGAAAAAAACCTACTTATATTCGGACAATAAATGGCGATCAGGCACCTCTGAGAAGTGCCTGATCGCCAAGCTCGGTAGACCAGATCTTTTCTCATATGGTCATCCTTCTGCCGATCTCACCATTTGAGTTGCCCGTCTTTGGACCCTTTAAAGAAGCTCAATGTCTTTTTTCAGATGAGGTTTTCATACTAGAATACAGTGTTTAAAATGTGGTCTTACAATTTCCTTATACAGTGGGACAACAACCTCCATATATCTATAGGAAAATGTTCGATAAATCATCGATATAAAACCATGGGCTTTTGTGACTGCCTGTTTACGCTGCTCAGAAAACTTCCTATCTGCCAGTATTATAATTCCCTAATCCCTTTCTTCCGCTACTGATTTTAATTAAACCCCACCAAGTATGTAATTTATTTTGAGGGGTTTCTGCACAAAACTAACTAAAAACCAAACCATTATTTTTAGGCCACCCGAATAATTAAATTCATCTGCCGTGCTGTGTCTTATCTCAGGGGCTCACATCTGGTGAGTATGGGCTTGGCACACCCAGGGTCCTCAGCTGGATATCATCATTCTTCTCTTTCTTGATGATTCCTTTTTACTTTTTACTTCTGACTTTTTTTTGCTCTCTCTCTCTCTCTCTCTCTCTCTCTCTCTCTCTCTCTCTCTCTCTCTCTCTCTCTCTCTCTCTGACTCTCAGGGTAACTCGGAAATTTTGTTTCGGCTGGTGCAGCATAAGCCTCAGGCTTCGTTGCACCATATGGCTAATAATAAAAATAATGTCTCTTAATTGCGTGTGTTCTATGGTCGATTTGTCTGTTTGCTGGACGAAAATCCCCAGTTTTCTTGGGGAAAAACCTTGCTATCTTCGCCCGATACCGACTAACTCAGCCACGGAGTGAAAAAAGCCCATTAAAGTTCCTCGCGTCATCGACGGGATTCGAACCAGGGCCCCTTCCACTCAGTGTGCGGAGGACGATGACGATACCACTGGGCTAAACGCGCAGGGTTGCTGCACCCAAAGAGTTAGTCGGCCTCAGGCGCGGGTGCCATCGTTTTTTTTCAGGGAACTGGGTTTTTCGTCCGGAAAATAGCAAACAACCGCAGGACACACACAATTCGCAGACATAATATATACCGCCTAAAACGCTACAACAACTGATCAACGGGCTGAGACCAACTGGGAACAACTAATAAGAGTAGGAGAACGGCGAAATTACTTAACAAGTACAGGTCAATGTTGAAAAAAAAAAACCGTGAGTTAGGGTTGAATTTGAAAATGTCTCTGCAATTTTATACAGACACGATAGGAGGGAGTATACGATGAGAGCCTAGTCAATCAGTTCGGCCCTGGAGAGATTGTGCAAGGCTCATGGAGTTGAATTTTTTCAGCCTGGTCTATGCTTGTTAACAAGAGAGACTGCTTCTACAGGGATGGGATACACTTAAACAGAAAGGATGCAAGAATATTTTCAGATGATACCGAGGCAGTGTTTGGTGGGTCGGAAAACTATTAGCTTGCGGGAATACAGAGATTAATAGATTAATAGTAGCCGCTGGCAGAGATAGTAATATTAATAGTAATAGTGGCAAGTGATGCAAGAAAGCAAGCGTATGAGCTTAGCATTAGCATCAGCATTAGTAGACGCATATGATGCAAGAAAGCAAGCTTATGCAGCATCAGCCAAAAAAAAAAAAAGAACTGCTCACATTTCACCCCTCCGTTCGTTCCAAATTCCTGTCCAGCTCAGCCTTAAATTTATTTAGGCTATCAACTTCCACGACAAAGGATGGAAGTCTGTTCCACCAACCAACTACCCGCTGGCTGAAGGCAAATTTGTGCATATCTATCCTACATCGGCCTTTCCTCAATTTGAATTTCTGCCCTCTCAGGTAATTATTCTGAGCAAGAGGACGAATCCCATCAGCATTGAGCATGCTTCAACCAATCGAGGCTTTATACAACTCAATCAGATCACCTCGCAGGTGACTGGTCTCCAGACACTAATTTGCAAAACTTAAGCCTTTCTTCGTAAGAGCAACCCTTTGCTCCATTCACTAACCTTGTTGCCCTTCTCTGTACTCGTTCCAACAGCTCTATATCCTTCTTAAAATGAGGCCTGCAGACCTGTATACAGTACTCAAGGTGTGGCCTGACCATTGCCTTATACAAGTGAATAATTTACCCCCGGGGGCTCACATCTAGTGAGTATGGGCTTGGCAAACCCAGGGTCCTGAGCTGGATATCATCATTCTTCTCTTTCTTGGTGATTCCTTTCTACTTCTCTCTCTCTCTCTCTCTCTCTCTCTCTCTCTCTCTCTCTCTCTCTCTCTCTCTCTCTCTCTCTCTCTCTCAGAGGGTAACTTGGGAATTTTTTTTTTTTTTTGGCTGGTGCAGCATAAGCCTCAGGCTTCCTTGTACCATATGGCCATTAATAATAATAATAATAATAATAATAATAATCACCTCCTTATCCCTGCTAGAAAAATTCCTGTATATCATTGACAAGACACTATGAGTTACTCTTGCAGATCGTCTGCACTGCTCAGAAAACTTCATATCTGCCTTCACAATTACCCCCAGGTCCTTTTAATTCTCTACCACTGTCAGTGTAGTGCCACAGAGTTGATACGTTACTGCGGTTACTGCTTCCCATAGGTAGTACTTTACATTTTTCAATGTAAGTTGCCACCTCTCAGCCCATCTGCTCAACTTTTCTACAACCAGTTGAAGCAGCGTACTGTCATTAGTGTCCTTAACAACCCTGCCAACCTTCGTATCGTCTGCAAACTTGAACATTAAGCTTGATATACCATCATCAATATCATTTATAAATACAGAAAACAACAATGGACCAAATACTGAAACCTGAGGGACTCCACTAATAACATTAGTCCACGATGAGCAGTGTCCATTGATTACCAATTTTGTCTTCTCCAACTCAACCATCCCTTTATCCATAGCAACAATTTGCCTCTAATGCCATACTGCTTCGATTTGTTGAGCAGTCTTCCATGTGCAACAGTATCAAAAGCCTTTCTAAGATCCAAATATATGATATCAAAGTTATTCCCTGCATCCAGTTCCTTTGTGACCAGATCATAGTATCAAATCAAATTGTTCAGGCAAGACTTTCCCTTAACAAAACCATGCTGTGTCCGAGCTTTAACTGAAGTCTTGTCTACATGAGCCTGCAGTGCTTCTTTAACCAGTGCCTCCATTAATTTTCCTGGAACAAAAGTTAAACTAACAGGTCTATGTTTACCTGTGTCGCCCTTTGATCCGCCTTTGAGAATTGGAGTCATATTTGCACATCTCCAGCATATGGGTACCTCCCCTGAGTCCAAGGAAGCTCTCGTAATTATGGCTAAGGGTTTGCTTATTTCCTTTACTGCCTCCTTTAATATAACTGGATAGATTCCATCCACCCCAGGTGCCTTTCTTGTGTTTCTCTTCAACAATTTCTCCTTCACTTTACTCTCAGTTATTACAAAATCATCCAGCTCACTGCCAGAGTTCAACTCACCTCTGGCATTCCTTCCGTGAATTACTCCTCATGGGTGAATGTAGATGCAAAATACTCATTTCCTTTGTTAGCCACCTGAGCAGGATCATCAACAGTTCCACCATCAATATCCAGTGGACCAATCTGATTCATCCCTTTCCTTCTAGAGTTTACATAGGTAAAGTTCTCTTTATTGTTTTTCTTTACATGTTTTGCCAAGGATTTCTCATAATCTGCCTTTGTCTGCCTAATCTCCTTTGCAACTTGGTTACAGACCAGCTTATATCTATCATAGGCTTCCATGTCACACATTAATTTATATGTATCCCATTCATTTTTCTTCTCTGTCATATGTCTCATTAGTTCATCCGACATCCATTTAGGCATAAACCTTGAACAAGATTTATTAGTTGGTATATAAACCATAGTAGCTTCCAAGATAAATTCTTTGAATGCTTCCTATTTTGAATTTGCTGTTGATAACATTATCAGTTGGTCCCACTTTAGCACGCTGTGATCACTGCCACCTAGTGGTTCCTCTATCTGCAGATTCTTAATGCATGAAGAATAACTATTGATAATCAGATTAAGAGTATTACTCCCTCTAGTTGCCTCCCGAACATGCCGATGTAGAAAACAATCATCCTTAAATCCACAAAAGCCTTGCTAATGTGTGAGTGACCAACCCACAAATTCCAGTCAATATCTGGGAAATTAAAATATCCCATTATAAGACTCTCTGATTTACTGGCCCACTCTATTTCCCTGTACAGTTTCTTATTATACTCATCAGAGTCATTAAGCCTATATAACACACTCCTACTCTCAATTTTGATCTCCCAATGCTTATAACACACCAAACTGACTCGACACTGCATTGTCCAGCGATGTCGACTGGCTTCACTTCCTTGGAGTTTATGTTTTTCTTAACTAATAGCATAACCCCTCCTCCCTTCCTATCCTGTCTATTCTTTCTGTACACATTGTACTCCCCAAATTCCAGTTCTGCCTTACTTATATCTGTGTGACACCACGTCCCTGATATCCCAAAAATATCTGCCTTTGATGTTTTGAGCAATACCTCAAATACATCAAATTTATTTACCAAACTCCTAGCATTGGTGTACATGCAAGTACACATGCGCCTGTTCCTATTCTTAGCTACCCTAACACAACCCATGTGTTTAATTGTACCGCAATAACTCCCAGCAGTCTCTGAAATACCCTGCATCTTGTTTTCCAGGTTGCTGCTCATTCCAATAGAAGTAATGCAAGAATCACTTTCACCGCTGCTAGTGGCTACTGTTAATCTATTAGTGCTTGTGTTCTCCCCCGAAGCTAGCAGTTTTCCGACCCACCTAACACTGCCTTCATAACATCAGCAAATATTCTTTCGCCCTTTCTATTTAAGTGTATCCCATCCCTGTAGAAGCAGTCTCTCCCGTTAACAAGTACAGACGAGGCTGAAAAAAATTCTACCCCTTGAGCCTAGCACAATCTTTTCAGGGCTGGATTGATCGACAAGGCTCTTACTATGTACTCCCTCCTATCGTGTCTGGGCAGAATTGCAGACAGTTTCAATTTCATTTTCAATTTCAGCTTATGTAGCATCAGCCAAAAAAAAAAAAAAAATTCACACAACCATTCCCCTAAATGTTTGTCCAGTTCCTCCTTATATTTATTTAACCTATCAACTTCCGCAACGACAGATGGAAGTTTGTTCCAGTAATTAATCACCCGCTCGCTAAAGGCAAATTTCTGCACATCTATTCTACAGCTGTCTTTCCTCAATTTGAATTTATGCCCCCTAAGGGGTTTTTTCACTCCGGAAAACCGAGCCCCAGATGGAATATAGAAGTGCATTCTAGACGTAATCCTCGAAGGAAATATTCAAAAACTGGTTGCTCAGACATTTGATGGCGCAAATATGATGAAAAGCAAGAAATTGAGGCAGTTAAAATACATGAAAATCGAGACATTTTTGCCGTTAAAATACATGAGTATATAGGAAACTTTAAGAATGCCATTCTAAAAATCAGAATTCAATGTACTGTGAAAATCCTTCAAAAACACTCATGATTGAAATGAAGGAAGTATGCGACTATATAAGTGTTGATATAGGTGAGAGATATTCTTTTACAAAGCAATTAATTGCTGCTGAATTGTTTAACAAGGAGAACTTTGTTTTTTATCGTTCGAAAATGCCCATGGAAAAGGTACGGGAGACTACTCAATCATATCCCATGATTGAAAGAGAAAAACATCTTATGGAATTACAAGTTTTCTATAGCAGGCATGATCTACACAATTATTGCAAATTAACTGACTTGCTGAAATTTATCTCAGATAATAATTCTAACTGAAGTCCTTTGTGAACTTACAAAACTCATAAAAGTTCACTTAACCATTCCGATGCCTACTCCAGGTCCCGAACGCTGCCATTGGACATTAAAAAAAAATAATAAAAACATTTGAAGAAGCACTATGAATCAGGAATGGCTAAATGCTCAAGCAATGCTTTGAGTGTGTGTGTGTGTGTGTGTGTGTGTGTGTGTGTGTGTGTGTGTGTGTGTGTGTGTGTGTGTGTGTGTGTGTGTGTGTGTGTGTGTGTGTGTGTGTGTGTGTGTGTGTGTGTGTGTGTGTGTGTGTGTGTGTGTGTGTGTGTGTTAAGCGCAAAAGCAGCTATAAAGCTATTAGACATTCGTATTCTGTATCTATAAATTGCCTGATTTCTGGATGGAAAACCCTAGTTTCCGGGAGAAATTTAATAGAACCGTCGCCAGCGATCGAGCATGAAATCCTTTTTGTTATAAAAATAAATAAAAACAAAGCAGAAAAGTAAATTTAGCATTACAAAACACTGCAACTGAAAAAAAATAACAGATTGAGTCTCCAATCCTTAAAGAAAGTGGTGAAAGCGAACAGAGCGATGCCCTTGAATTTCCAGATTCCCCAAGAAATATAACATAATCCACAGACCACAAACAGTTGCAGGCATTGATATGCACATCGTCGCTATTGTTTTTATAACATCGATTAACATCAGACGCGTTTAAATTGTTTGCAGCCCTATCTTGCTCATATAACAGCGGAAGCAAATCTTATTGAGCGAAGCATCGTGCTACATGTTCTTCAGATGAAAAATGAATGTGGATATGGAGAATATTTTGGAAATGTTATATACTGTTCATATTTTATTCATAGTAAACTTCAGAGTATGTAGAACATACTCTGAAGTTTACTATGAATAAACTTCAGAGTATGTAGAACATTAGGACAATTTTACAGTCCCCATGCTTCAGCAGTTCTATGAAAATAGGTCTATTGTCATGTTCGGCTTGCCCAGAGATAGAACGCCTTTGGGATGAACTAGAATGCTGGATTAGGAGACGACCAATAACCCATTTTTCTACACCAGTTCAGTTGTAGAAGAGTGGCGATATGGTCCTCTTCTTCAGGTGAATTATTACAATGAAAGAGAAATGGACAGGTTCCTGCTGAGTGCTACAAGGAACTGATCGAAATTTTTGCCACTGGCAAAATCGGTCTCTCATGGCAAAAGCGAAAGGTGAGCTTACACCTTATTTTTTCATTAAACCTCGTTTTTCCAACCGTAATGATGTCAGATTACTTTTATAAGGGTAGTGTATGATGCATCATTTAATCACTTTTAGAATATAAAATTAAGATGACGTATTGTTAAAATGCTTCAATGTTTATATATTTTACAATTGTTATTTGAAATAATCTATGATATGGGGATCATTGAAAATTCTCTGTAAAAACAAAGAAGGAACAACAAAAGTTGAGAATAAGTCAGAAAAGTAGAGAAGCACTGCCTGCAGACTGTAGACGGTTATTCTATCAGTAAGAGGATGAATATAAGTAAGGGAATTAAAAAGTAAAAAAAAAAAAGCAGAACGGAAATTGACCTGAACATAACATTTTTCTTTCAGTATCTTCCATCGTTGTAACAAATTCTGGTGACTTGCTGGGTAAAATACCCTGGCATTTTCTGCCGTGAAGGGAATTTGTCGCTTACCAATGTACTACAATGTAGGACAAATAAAGATTTATTTATTTATTATAAAAAAAAAAGGTTACTGTTGAAAATTGTCTGTCACAAACATAATTTTCAACCTCCACTTCGACAGAAGAAAGTTAGGATTGTCAAGCGATGAATCGGAAGTACAACACTTTCAAACGGAATCCACACTGCACAAATACAAAGGAAGCATCCTGATTCACATCAGCGAGAAATATAAGGTCCTATCATCAGCAGGGAAGGTAATGATGACTGCTTTTTATTACTTTCATGAGGATGCACACCCACGATTTTAATTAGGGAAACGGGGCTGACAATGAGGTCTTGCTTTGACCGAAATCGAGTTGAGAATATTTAATCGAAATCGTTTGGAGGGGCGAAATGCAAGAACTTAGGACTCAATTCGCAGAAAACTGTCTGTAGTTTGAGAATGGAGTATTGCTGTTGTTTAACAAGGCAATGCAACATGCAGCGCATACAGTAAAAAATACCATTAATGATTTGGGATGGGAATTTCTTGATCATCCTCCCAACAGCCTTGACCTTGTCCGTAGTGCTTTTAATTTATTTGGTTCATTTAAAGAAGAGGTTGCTGGAAAATATTTGTCTAGAGATGTGAAAGTCGGAATTAGTTTAAGTCATTGGCAAAAACCGACGCACAGTGGAACTTTTGCCTCTTCAACTGACATATCTCTTTTGTGACAGATGTTTTGGTTTTATTTATAAGAAACATTCTAAACTGCTTCTGCACAATCTGACCAGTATAATTAAGAAATATTTTTGTTCAGAGTAAAACGTTCCAGTTGTTCGCATTTAAACGAATTCATCATCGTCGCTTTCTTTCTTTCTCTGCTTCTTCTACATTTCATTTCCTCCCTCTGTCCCTTCTCTTTTTATTTTAAATGAAATTTGAAACGAATGAATCAGATGCTACGAAAAAATTAAAAAATCTTCATTTGTTGCTTTCAAGAACATCTTTTGGAGTTCCGTTTTTTCTTTTAAAGTTTTTATTGGTCGCTTCCTTTGCCGCTTCCGAAAGTTGGGTGATGGGGGTCAATCGATTTTATTCTCTTTTCCAAAAGTTAACTAACCATAGGTAGCACGTAGTATGATATTTTGCATCTACCTTCACACATGAGGAATTCTTTCAGGAAGGGGTATGACAGAAGTTTATCAAGCTCTAACGGGGAACTAAATGATTTTGTAATAACTGAGAAAAAAAGAGGAAGAGAAATTGTTGAAGTTAAACCTAACAAGGCACCTGGGTTTGTGGGATCTATCCAGTTATATTAAGGGAAGCAGCGAAGGAATAAGAAAATCCTCAGCCATAAATTATGAGAGCATCCTTGGATTTAGAGGGAGGTCCCCGCGGACTAGAGTTGTGCGAATGTATCCCTAATTCACAATGGAGATCAAAGGGTGGCACAAGTAATTACAAACCTGTTATCTTTAACTTCTGTTACACGGAATATAATGCATTCACTGATAAAAGAAACAATGCAGAATCATCTAGACAAGGCCGCAATTATACTTCAAATACAGCATGGGTTTGTTAAGGGGAAATCTTGTTTGAACAATTTGCTAGGTTACTACAATGTAGTCACAAAGGAACTGGATGTAAAAAATAATTTTGATATCATATACTTGATATTCAGGGAAGCTTTCGATATTGCTGCACATTAAAGGCTGCTGTAACAAATTGGAGCAGTGTGTCACTGAGGGCAAGTTACTGCTATGGATAAAGGGATTGTTTGGTGAGAGAAGACACATAGTAGCAATCAATGGATAATGCCCTTCATGGGCCAATGTTATTAGTAGAGTCGCACAGGGTTCAGTTTTCTGGCGCCTCCGTAGCCAGGTGGGCAGGAGCAGTAGTGCGTAGCACACGCGGTTCGAGCCCGTGACTACCAAATACAGAGGATGCGGAAGGTCAGGGAATGACCACTGCATATCCCCAGCCCGGATAAAGGGTGACGGTTGGCGTCAGGAAGGGCATACGGTCACAAAAATTTCATGCCAAAACAATTAAAAAAAACGCTGACCCCATATATAATGGGAAAAAGCGAGGACAAAAAAAAAATGATATTGATGAAGGAATATCAAGCTTAATGTCCAATTTTGCAGATGAAGCAAAGGGTGGCATGCGGGTTAATGACATTATGCTGCTTCAATTGGATTTAGAAGAGTTGGCAAGATGGACTGAGAATTGGCAATTGAAGTTTAACATTGATAAATGCAAATACTGCATATGGGAAGCGGTAAGAGTGCGAATGTATCCCTAATTCACAATGGAGATCAAAGGGTGGCACAAGTAATTACAAACCTGTTATCTTTAACTTCTGTTACACGGAATATAATGCATTCACTGATAAAAGAAACAATGCAGGATCATCTAGACAAGGCCGCAATTATAATATATAAATCATAAATAAAGATCAATTATAGATCACCCCAGAGTAACGTAGTCTGTGTGGTAGTGGACAATGAGAAAGATCTGGGGGGAAGGGGTTATTGTGCGATCAGATATGAAGGTCTGTGAGAAATGCAGACAGGTTGCCACGACAGCTAATCGGGTTTTTACAGTGACACACAGGAATTTTTCTAGCAGGCATAAGGATGGCTAAAGCTAAGAAAAACATGCTGACTGAATTGGTTCGTATCTGGCAACAGAGATGGGATAGCAGTGTAACTAGAGAGGTGACTAGATTATTTATCCCTAGGGGTCACATTTAATTTTGATAATAAGCATAACAAATGGTTATTGTTATTATCAAACTTTTTTGCTGTTATGGAAATGTCGTACATTTTAAGTGCCCACGGGTCATTAAATTATAAATTACATTATTTTGGCCTGGTAAGTTCTCCTTTGGGCACTTGTGGTCAACTAGAAACTTGGAATCATATATTATATGATTGTTGTTTATAAGCTGAACATAGAGATATGTTAAAATTAAAGATTAATAATTTAGTTAGTGGTAATGAAAGTGATTATGTTGTTAACCAGGTAAAATTTGATGCATTACAAGAATTTTGTGTAACTCTTTTACAATGGGGAAGGCATTGGATTAGAATCCAGAGGTTCCCAAACTTTCTTGGCTCACGGCGCCCTTACTGTCCCAGTAATTTTTTCACAGCACCCCTAAGCCAAAAGAAAATACCTAACACATCGGTTTTCGACCTTTTATATATACCTATATAATAATTTTTTTCTTTATATAGAGGTACTAAATAAAGATCAATTATAGATCACCACAAAATTAAAAAGATACGGTACAATGGATATTGTACCCTTTTTATAATGAAATAAATATATAAATTTCAAAAAAATAATAATAACTTTAAGTAACTTAAACCAAAATTACACGACACCCTAAGAATGTTGTTGCGGCACCCCGGTTGAAAACCACTGGATTAGACTAATCTGACAAATTAGGGTTGTTATTTATTAAGGTCACTTATTACTCACTGTATGCTTTTTTTGTGTGTGTTGTGTTTGTTGGACATGGCGTTGTTGGATAGTTTCTCCCCAGTGGCCAAATTTTTTTTATATATACTGTACTGTATATATATTTTTTTTTTAATTTAATTTATTTATTATTATTTTTTTAATTTAATTATTTATTTTATTTTACATATTTATTTTTATTTATTTATTTTTTTGTGCTGGCTCCCGAGTTTGTGCGGCCTTGGAGCAGGATAGCTGACACCCACTGATATAGCACTACTTCCGGTGGGTGTAAGATTTTAAGTTCATGAGCCACTGTCAGAAAAGTGAACTCAGGCTTGGTTCTGTGTACCTGGGGAAGGCCATCGGACGGCGACTGTCCGGTGCCGGCTACACCTTGAGGCGAAAAGTCCTGCCATAGAGGACCGTTTTGCAGAGGGTTAGCATAAATTCAGTTTTTCAGGTGGAGATAGACGGAAGTCTAGATGCTACCATAGACAAATAATAATAAGAAGAAGAAAGTGTACCGTACTACAAGTACGAACCCCAGGCAATACTAGAGACCCCAACTCACAAGCTGTACTGGGACCGCGCCATAATAACGGATAGGACAATCCCGCACAACAGACCGGACATAACCCTTGTGGACAAGAAGAAAAAGGTTACCTATCTGATTGACATAGCGGCAGCCAACACTGGCAACCTGCAGAAAACCCATGGTGAAAAGATCAGGAAGTACACGAACCTAAGACAGGAGATCAAAGAAATGTGGCATAGGCAACAAGTAATGACCATCCCGATCATCGTGTCAACCACAGGTATGGTGCCAAAAACCCTACACAGCAACCTAGCAGCAATAGGTCTCCCAGCGAGCACCTACAAGAAACCCCAGAAAGTCGCAATCCTGAACACCTGTAGGATAATCGGAGAGTTCCTCGACGAACAGTAACACCAGACATAACAAAAACCACCCTGTGTACTTGGTAGCAATATCCGTCACAAGGTAAAACCCCCAATCAGGGAGAAATAATAGGAGCAATAATAATAATAATAATAATAATAATAATAATAATAATAATAATAAGACCTACGCAAGACCCACGGATTGCGTCAGGGAAAATTAGTCAACCGAAACTACCAGCTGCAGAGTGGTAAAGAGATCGAAGCCATGGTAGAGGGAGAGGCCTACAAATACTTGGGGATGATGCAGGCTCAGCAGTAACAGCACAAGGAAATTAAGGCTTGCCTGATCGAAAAATACCACCAGAGACCCAGAAGCCTGCTGAAAGGAAAGCTAAACGGAGATAACACAGCTAAAGCCATAAACACCTATGCAGTCCCAGTGCTAACATACTCATTCGGGGTCATAGATTGGACTAACACCGAGCTGAAGGATATCATGAGAAAGACAAGGACAATGATGACCAAGAGCTGCCAACACCACCCGAAATCTTCCGTGGAGAGACTGCCTGGTAAGAAGGAGGAAGGGGCCTGATAAACCTCATTGAGCAACAGAAGACAGCGATCGTTAACCTGAAGGATTACTTCCAGAGACACACAACAGCACTCCACCATGCCGTAAGAAAGATAGACAAGCGGCATACCCCACTCAACCTAAGCGAGAAGTCCCCCCCCAACCAGGAGGTACAAACGAAGCTAGAAAAATGGGCAGAGGAGACACTCCATGGCAGACACCACAATGATCTCCATCAGGATCACATAGATAAAATTGTTTCCAATGCATGGCTCACGAGTGGGACGCTCTTTCCCGAGACTGAAGGATTCACGCTCGCCATCCAAGACCAGGTAATCAACACCAGGAACTACAGAAAATACATCACACAGGAGCCCGGAATGTCAGATGACGCACGTCGACGATGCCACCTAGCCTCAGAAACGATCCAACACATTACCGCGGAGTGCAAGGTGATCATTCAGACTGAATACACTCATAGACATGACCAGGTAGCCAGGATAACACATCAGAAGCTAACAAGGAAATACCAGTTGGTCGAAGAAAGTGTACCATACTACAAGTATGAACCCCAGGCAGTACTAGAGACCCCAACCCACTAGCTGTACTGGGACCGCGCCATAATAACGGATAGGACAATCCCGCACAACAGACCGGACATAACCCTTGTGGACAAGAAGTAAAAGGCTACCTATGTGATTGCCATAGCGATACCCAACACTAGCAACCTGCAGAAAACCCATGGGGGAAAAATCAGGAAGTACACGAACCTAAGACAGAGATCAAAGTGATGTGGCATATGCAACAAGTAACAACCATCCTGATCATCGTGTCAACCACAGGTATGATGGCAAAGACCCTACATAACAGCCTAGCAGCAATAGGTCTCCCAGAGGGCACCTACAAGGAAGTCTGGAAAATCACAATCCTGAACACCTGTAGGATAATCAGGGTGTTCCTCGACCAACAGTAACACCAGACATAACAACCACCCTGTGTACTTGGTAGCAATACCCGTCACGAGGTGTGGAAACCCCAATCAGGGAGAAATAATATAGGATAATAATAATAATAATAATAATAATATGTAGCAGAGATAAGGGGGTGATTATCCCATTGCATAAGGCAATGGTCAGTCACATCTTGAGTAGTGCATACAGATCTAAAGCCCTTAATTTAGGACGGGTGTGGAGCTGCTGGAACAAATACTGAGAAGGGCAACGAGATTGGTGAGCAGAACAGAGGGATGCTCTTACCAAGAAAGGCTTCCGTTCTGCAAATTGCAGCGTTTGGAGACTAGATACCTGTCTCCAAACGTACCTATGTGATCTGATTGAGATATTTAAGGGTTTGAATAGATTGAGCAAGCTCAATGATGATGGGATTCTTCCTTTTACTGAGACCACACATGAGGGGGCGGCACCAATTCAAATTGAGGAAGGGCGGTTGCAGAATAGATGTGCAGAAGTTTGTTTTTAGCCATAGAGTGGTTCATCGTTGGAAAAAAACTTCCATCTGTTGTTGTGGAAGTTGTTACTTTAAATAAATTCAAAGAAGAACGAGACAAAATATTGGAGGGAAAGAATCAGTGAAGTGTGAGGTGGCGTGTTTTTTTTTATAAGCTAGCTTTCTTGCATCATTTGCCAATGCTAATGCTAATACTATTTATTTAGATGTTTGAAGTGTAAGTTCTGAAGCGGAGAACTCTGAAACCAACCAACTCCGAAGCAGGTAGGGCTTCCAGGTTGTTGTCTGCCAGATTGTTTTTATAACGATGGCGATGTATCTAGTACAGTAACTGAAAATGAAGTTTGAATTTGTGCACCACCATTATCCCAGACTACCTAAATCCGCTATTGATTTGCAAAATCTTTTTATACAGCGGTTTCGAAAATTTGATAAAGCGATGAGAGATCTATATAAATTTTTTTGCTGATTAGGATCAGGTTATTGTTTCTTTTTGCAATGTTCTGCTTTTACACTTTTCCCTATTACTTTGGGACATATTTCTTGATTTATCCTCTCATATAAATAAAAGTATGTTCCGGATGTTTGGACATTATTTCATAAGGAAATGTCGGATCGACACCAGATTTTCAATGTACGTTCTGTACATTGAAAATCTATGAGGTTAGTCTCTGAGAAGGTTTTAAAGCCCAGTTTCATTGTCCTTCCCCCCCCCCCCACAGAAATTTATATATACTGTATATAAGTCAAAGAACAACCAAACAAAATTACAACTAAAAAGTCATCTGGACACCAAATTTTTCATAGGTTTTAAGTCTAATTCCGATTCCATAACCCTCATTCTCCAGTTCACCATAGAGTAACATTGCTCTATTTTTAAAACAGCAGCTCTAATTCCTTTCAAAATTTCTGGTTTATCTAGAATATTCTTAAAGACTTTTGTTCCACGTTTCATATCGGTGGGTTAATCAATTTCTGCCGTACGCCCATCTCCATTTATACAGTGATGCTACACAAATCCCACTTCACGGCTCCTCGTCGTAGTGAAGTTATGGCGGTCAACACTTCTTGAGTAGGATATAGGAATTTTTGATAGTCAAGCGCATTCCAGGTGATCATGTAACGAAGCATTGCTAAATCATAAAAATGCTCACAGGTGGCATAACATTGTCCTCCACAAACCTGCTGGAAAAGATCTGAGTTCGAATCACGTCAAAACGCCTTTTTCAAGACGTGGCTGAATTAGTTTAGTCTCTGGCAAGGGCAGCATGGTTTTCTCTCCCGGAAACTCGGAATTTTCGTACAGAAAACATGCAATTTATAGACATATTGCATTGCGGCGCAACCACGTAACTGTTTATTTTGGCTGTCTTTTTAATTAATTATATTATCTTTTATTATCTTTTCTTTCATTATTTTAATTAATTTTAATAAGTAAAATTGCAAAATATACTTTTTATTTTAACATTCCATATAACAACCACCCCAGAAGATAGTTTTAAAGGCATACATCTGCTGACGTATTTTGCAAAGTTTTACTATACATGCTTCATTTATTAAAGAGAATTATTTTATCAGTGGACGCTTACTACAAAGTACCATTCAGCCATGGCAGGAACGTTGAAAAAATAAAATTAAATACCTTTTTGTATTTATTACGGATTTGTATTAGTTATGGGGGGGGATGGGTTTGTTGTTGTTTTTTTTTTTTTTTATTTTAATCGATGTTATAAATGATTAACAGTCAAATTCGTAAGTCATGCTTGTCAAAAAACGCTATCCGGAGTGGAAGGAATATGGATTTACTTGGATAATCCAAACCCTGGATAATACGTAAAATGAAACTAATTCAATACATGACAAAAACGTAAATTTAGTTGCCTTATGTAGCCCTCGTGGGTAGCACAGTTAGTAGAATCGACATCCTCCCCACACCTGAGTTCCAGTGCCGTCGATGATGCGAGGAATTTTTATGGGCATCTTTCACAACGTGGATGAGTTAGTGGGTCTCAATCGAGGTTTTTTCTCCCGGAAACTCGGGTGAAACAGGAAATCGATCTTAGAACACACGCAATTTACAGACAATATACATAGAGCAAAATGGCCTTAGTCGCCGATGCTCCTAATACAACAACAATCTTATTGTTTCATGTTGTCGAGTAGAAACTGGTTAAACTTCACACTTTAGTTTCTTTTCATGTTCATTGATGCGCTGAAGTTTTTGTTCAACAAAAAGGACAAAGAACGTCCCAGAACTGGGGCTGTACAATCAATAATGACAGATGAACATGAACTCAAATAAAAAAAAAACAAAACGGAGTAGAACTGAGTGATTATTGAAATATGACTGCAATAAGTCAGTAGAGCAGTTTCTACTAGGCATGATAAATTTCCTTAAAAATTGAGGGATTCGGGCTGCAGGAATATTAAAAAAATGTGAATAAACAACACCTGTAACGAATTCCACGTATTTCTTTTTTTCTTATTCTTACACTGATTTAGACTTCCAAGGGATGTATAAACCCCAGTTAATGTGCAACCCGGATAATCGAGAGCCTACTATACTTTTTGGTAAAATTCACGAAGTCAGAATGTTTTTTGTGGGGGAAAATGGGGGTTGTCTGAAAGCATATCGAAATATGAGTATAAAGAAAGTGAGTGAATGTTAAAATTATAAAGAAATATATATATTTTTTTTTTTAATTTTGCAATAGTCCCGAAATTGGGATTGTACATGTCTCCAAGAATTTCCCTCAAATATTAAAAATATTAAATATTATGAACTTTTAACTTTGACTATATATTTTTATACGTTGCCTGACCCAACTTCATTTTTTCCTGCACACTTGCAGAAAATGCAATCGCCATAACTGCACTGAAAATTGAAGTATCGTCAAACTTGACGCAGGTACCTTCAAATCGATGTTACTTGCGCTCTCGTTAGCTTTGGTGCAGTTACCTCTGAGAGAAGCTTCTGAACGTTGTTGGGGTCGATGAACTGGTTGAGGTGAGCGATGACAAAGGACAGACTTTCATCATTATCTATTTACACCTTGAAGACGATCTCAATTCTGAAGTTAATATACAAACGTGACAATAAAAAAAAGGAAACGAAAAAAGACACTTTACTAGAAGAGGTGCTCAAATGAAAAGCGAGCAAAGACGAAAACGTGTATGAAGCGTTTATTTACCTGAATGAAATCTCCATAGCAACTAAGGCATATGTCCCGACTATCACTAGGAAGTCGATATTCTTCCTAGTGAAATGTTGGGTCGATAACCTTTCTAGTGGACATAAAATATGATGGTTGCTGCCAAAAGAATCTTTTGGCCATCTGCTTGAAATGACAAAGTCGGACAAAAACTTTGTCCTTTCATCGTCTTCTTGAGAAGTATAAAGACGCAAGTCTAAAGAGAGAAAGTTGGAACTATAAGAGGGGTTTCCAATACTCCTATCATAAGACATCGGAAGAGAGAAAAACGGTCACCTTGTGCGCGACTTACCTGGTCTTTGTTATTACCATCTATCGCAGTGGTCTCCAAACATTTTTGGTCGCACACTCTTATTTTACTTAAAAGGACTAGCGCGCACCCCAGAATAAAAAATTAAATATATAAGTTTAATATATATATATATATATATATATTTATTTTTTATAAATCATTTACATGGAAGGCATTATATATAAAATTACATATAATTTTAAAAGATCACAAATAAAAAAATACAAAACAAAATTAAACTGAAGTTCAAGTACAAAATGCATGTACTCGAACGTGCATAATCGATGGCATGATCAAATAAAGCCGCGTGATCAAACAAAGTCACATATTGAAGTATTTTTATTTTTGATTACTTGTCGAAAAACTAAAGTTTTCATAATTAATAAATATTGATTTATTGAGGATTATCTCGCGCACTCCACTTTGGAGACCACTGGTCTATGGCATATAAATATATATACAGTGCGTCGGCATCCGCTACAGTTTCTGTGGAACCAGTTCTTAAATAAATTGAAAACAGTACAATGTTGTAAAGACTATTTTCGAACTTAAAATGTCGCAGCAGCAAATATTCTCTAACCATTATTACAGATCAGCTACTTGTAAATTATGACGCCCCTCAATGTAGCATCGATATATGTCGATACTACACTGAGGGACACTAATAATATTATCCAGCCGGAATTTTACGAAATCGCCCCGAAAAATCTGGATGAAAAAGTAACCGCAACATCCCGATTGCAAAAATAGTTTCCATTGCCGGATTTCCAGTTGGTCATTGTTTGTTGATCGAATAAACAGCTTCAAAATTTCATCAAAATAATTAAAAATTCAGTTACATTAACATAGTGTGCTCATGACCTTGCTTATTTAAGCTATTTCTTTTTTTTTTTTTAAGAGAGGTTCATTTTGTGTCAGTAAAAAAAAAATTACAGACAGTCCAAACACGAAATTTGGTGTCCAACAGCCACATAAGACACAATTTAGTAATGAATTGATCCTAAGACGAAGATATCTCCGAGACTATTGTAGAAAAAGAACACCAGAAATTAGTAATAGTAGTCAAATCATGCAAGAAAGCAAGCTTTTATACAGAATCGGCCTCCACCTCCCCCAAAAAAAATCCTCCCACAGTACCTGTCCATCCATCCAATAATTTTTATAGTTTTTCATTAAATTTATTCAAACTACCCATATTCACAACAGCAGATGGAAGTTTGTTCAACAATCAACCACCCTGGCTGAATTAAATCAGAAAATTAATGCGGCAATATAAGGTTCTACGTTGCAAGGAGATATTCTGCTACCTCAGTGTCAAGACACCTTAATAATAAAATTAAAACATGAAAACTAATAAAAAACTAAAGGGCACTCACCTCTAGCAACGCAAATGCAAAAATTCCACCCATAGGAGACGCACTCTCCCACCCACCAAACTGATTAATTTTATTGTTAGGGTGTCGTGGTACTCAAGTACAGGAATCACGCCCTGCCAGGTAAAACCCTAATTGTTGCATTAATTTTGGAGTATAATTAGTGCATTTATTCTGCGATAGTCTCAGGGGAGAAACCCAAAAGAAAGATGCCCGTTTGCTTTTCTTCTGTTCTGAATTTATACGCTGTTAGATTTTTTTTTTTTTTTTTTTCTTTGTTTCCTGTTAGAGAACATACAGCCAAACACAGCTATGATACGTTCTATCGAAAAGTTTTGGAAAAAATTTACAGAAAATATTTTGAACTTACTCTGTCTGAGGCTTTGTAGCTACAATCTGTGACGTCATACTGAGTTCTTGTACAGGTTTCTTGCCCCAGTTATGAGCAAGAGTCCTCCCTAGCCACGTTTTTATGATTCAGACGTTACACGCTGGATTTGCAATTTATAATATATCTTAACGAGATTTAGAAATGGAGTGAAGCTCTTTGACAAGCTAGAAACTTCAAGCAGATAAAATTCAGTTACAAAATATTTTTCGAAACTAGTTGAGCATGACAAAAATTTTATTAAAAAAGCAAAAAATAAGAGGGCGCTGTAATAAATGCGCTCGCTCTGGAAATTTACAACAGCGTTACAACTTTGTTCTAGAATTTATTTATTATTATTTTTTTCTTATTTATAATAAGTAGGTCGCAGCTGTACATTTAGAAAATGGCAGCTATATAGATTTATGAGTTCTGGTCTAAGTATAAAAATTTAACTTAAACAAGGAGATATAAGCAGTGTCGCCTTAACCAACAAAACCTAGCCTTTTAGTGAATTTTGATGTGTTTTATATATGTATATTGTTGTGTTTGTTTATGAACAATAAAATCTATATTTTACCCTTAAAATAAATATTTAGTATTAATATGCATTCCACTAATGTTGAAAAACTTAAAACATGAAACCTGGAAATATAAAACAGATTATGTAAGCTTTTAGGAGTATCCCCAAGAACAGAAGGCCCAAGTAACCCTTTGTACTTGTCTCATGGGTGAAACAGCTCTGCTTCACTTTTATTATTGCTACGAGGACATTTTGAGAGTTACGTAAGAGCATAGTCACAAAAAATAATTTTAGAAATGTGGTTCTAGTGTCGCCATCTCGTGAGTCAGAAGGCAAGTTTTTTTTTTTTAGATACTATAGACTATATGCTGGCTGATATTATTATTTGAGTCTGCGTCGAGGTAACTCAAGCCATGAGGTAACAGCAAAATAGACGTCACTCCTTGACAAATAAAACAACTTAGGGGCTTAAGGTAAATGAGTTTACGCTTTACGATTTCACAATCAAAAGAAAGGAAACGCGTGGTTTGAAGAGTATGATATTGGAACATTGCATAGGCCAGCACAGAAGTACAACTTCAATCCAACAGCGCATCGTTGGATAAATTAGAACTCGAGAGTTAGGACAATGTCATGATGGCCCTTTTCGTTAGCGGAACTCACGAATACTTTAAAGGTTAAGTGGGTCGTTTTAAGTTTTAATACCACCATCTTTTTCTTAATAGAAATTAGTAGAAAAATCTTTAAAGATGTATCGAAGGAGATTACAGCCAAAGGTGGGCAAATACGCTATTCATTTATTTGAATAAATAAATGTTTTTTTCTTCATAACTATGTCCTAGGGTTTTGGTGGGACATTATATTTGTTGTCTTCCTGTACAAAAGAAGTAGCTAGTATCGTTTTAGGAAATAAAGTTGTAAATAACTGATGAAGTACGTACTTTTATTCCGAATAGCTATGAAGTTGTGCATTATGCATAAATATGCACAATTTACTCTGTAATTATAAAAAAGAACGAAACATGTGACAAAATCGAAAGTGTTGAACTTGATGGTGTTGATAAGAGGTGTGACTTCTAAGATTGTAATTTAATTTACAATTGCTTTTATTTTTATCATGAAAGAATTTCAGTAAGCATCTTAATTGCTAGAGACATTTTTTGCAAAACAAGTTGTGCAAAAACTTACTTCGTCTCAAGGTAAGTTTTGCATCATAAGTTGGGAGTACCTTTAGAAGAATTTGAAACAGAATTGAATAGCCACTCTTATACATCACGTGAATATTAAGATAGTGTATTTAGCTATTAACTAAATCACTACACATTAAATCTAGATTCAATGGAAACCCACCACGTAACATCCTTCTCCAACTATATTAAAAGTGAAAAAATTAATCAAGATGGTATTTCATGGCAATAGTGACAGAACGGAAGGAGCAAAATAAAGGCAGAAAATTGCCAATTAAAACCACAGATGCTCGATAGGATTGATGTCTGGGTAATTTGGAGACTTCCTGGGCAAAACATGGAAGTCTTCCTCATGTTCCGCGAACCAGTCTCGAAAAATCCGGGCGGTGTGGCATGGCGCATTATCCTGCTGAAAGATGGCACCGCCGGAGGAGAAGACCGTTGCCATGAAAGGGTGTACCTGGTCAGCAATGATGTTTAGGTAAAAAACCTAACTATTAATTTAAGGACCCGAATAATTAAATTCATCTGCCGTGTTGTGTGTCTTATGTCTGTTAACTGCGTGTGTTCTATGGTCGATTTGTCTGTTTTGCTGGACGAAAAACCCCAATTTCTGGGGAAAAACATTGCTATCTACGCCTGAGACCGACTAACTCAGCCACGGAGTGAAAAAATCCGGTTAAAGTTCCTCGCGTCATCGACGGGATTCGAACCCGGGCCTTTTCCACTCGGTGTGTGGGGAGGACGGTGACGATACCACTGTGCTACTCGCGCAGATCATGATGTTTAGGTAAAGTGTATAAAGTGGTCATTGTCTAACGGCCCTGGGGTTTCCCCCATCTCCGTGTTGTGTACTCTGTTTGTGAAACACAGAACACGGTGAAAGCCAGAGATTTTAAAAAGTGTAAGGTATACGTTTGTTGTGTAGTGTCATGTTGTGTTGTTCCTCTGACCTTTTAGTCGTTGTGCCCCTAGTGGGACCTCCCCCCCCCGTTGCCCACACTTTGCATCGATGAGGCAGGCCAGGCATGCACTGATCGCATTAGAAGCAAATACTATGGCAGGCCCTGCCACCTAATTTCCTAAGATTTCAGTGGCAAGTGCCTAAAAAAAAAAAAAAAAAGCGTATATTCAGTTAGAGTAGGGGTGAAGACTGAAGAAGGGGGGCGAACAGATAGAAGTATGGGAATGATAGGGAAGGTAACCCCAGAAAGGTAAGTGGGGACTGACCCCACCAGGAGAAAAAGGAGGTGGTAGGGAGAAGGAGGAGGTTTAAAGTAAATTGAGTTAGGGCACCCGGTTCAGAAAAGATGTTTAGGTATGTATTAGGTATGTTTTATGTACGGGCGACTCCTGGTTCATCTTCACCTCGTTGCTCTGTTCCATTTTTACACAAACTCTGTCAAGGTAAAGCCATATGTGTGTCACGAACAAAAAAAAAAAAAAAAAATGAGAAAAGTGACTGTCCTCCGCCCGTCATGAGCTAGGACACCGTGACGGGCGGAGAACAGTCTACACAGACCCATTTTCAGCAGGGTTCAATGCACTGTGTGTTGTGACACATTACTTCCGTCACCAGCATTCCAATTACCGGCGAGTTGCGCCACAGTCGCCCTTCTGTTGCCACCATCCGGAAGAGCCTTCGCTCACTTCGAACATTGATGAGCTGTGGTCGTCCAACACCTTGACGGCGGTTCGTGGGTTTTCCCTCCTCGGACCACTTTTGGTAGGTACTAACCACGGCTGACCCTGAGCACCCCACCTTATCCGTTTCGGATAAGCTCTGACCCAGTCGTCTGGCCACTGCAATTTGGCATTTGTCACACTCGCTTAAGTCCGCTGCCTTTCCCATCTGAAGAACAAACGTAACACTCATTAACAGAGCTCAGTATCAGGTGTTTTTTATACCGTGTTCCGGCCCGCGCACGCGCCGTAGTTCACCTGCAGTTGCTTCGATTTGCATAACGACTCGCTGGTCATAATGTTTTGGCTCATCAGGTGTATGTCTAATTTAGTTCTTTTTGGTGTCAAAATATTGCTGCTCTGGCTTGAATGAACTTGAAAAAGAATTTTGATAAAATTATGTAAAAATTTGTATAAATCGGTTTGGTCTGTTTGAAAAACGTATTTATTTGGGAACCATTAAACGTGTAAGTGCATTTGCCACTCAACATCGGGTATACAAAAACACAAAAAACTTAGCAAGTCTACTCCGAGTCGACTCGCTAAGTATTGCCAAATCGATTTTGCTCTTTCCAACATCCTTCCAATTCATGGTGGGCTTGAAGCTGCCTTGCATTATGGGACAAGAATGAAATCGTGGGAGTGATTCGTGGCAATGTCTCGGGGAAAAATTCTGCGAACTCACAGTGTCGCCATCTTGTGGAAGGAAAGATAAATCATGATTTACTGCGAAAAGCGGACTTCAAGGGCATTTTAAACGTGAACATGCAGCACTAAAATGCCCAATTAAATCAATGCGTTTTGTTTGTTTGTTTTTTGTTTTTTTTAGAAGTAGTGCTTCCTTATATCAAATATATTTATTTATTTTACCATTTAAGGAACTGTACACATTTTATAGCATGGGCTAAGGAAACAACAGAATTAGTGGCATTAATTAATTTAATTAATCTCTTATATCTTGTGAAATAGCTAAGAATTGTTGCTGAACTAGAATACCCCAAAGTTATTTCAAAACCATATTTTTGCATGTTTCTGCTACTTTATTAGGACCACGGAAATTTGGGTTATATGCAACAATCACGCAAACATATATAAATGGAAGGGGTCATGGTGTGCGTAGGAAAGTATTTCAGACCCAGGGAGTGCCCAAATCAGTTCACCAGCAATGGGGAACCGAGAAGATCTTACGTAGGAACTTTCAAGGAGGTATGATTGTTGGTGAGCATTTAGCAATGCTACAGCAGAGAGATAGCTGTATTATCAATTGTTCAAAGACTAGAACCATTCGTCTCTTTAAAGAATGGAAATACGCTTGGAAAACATCTGGGAACAGTCAAACTGTGACGGACAAAGTACAGTGATGGAGTGGGATTCTCGGCTTCTGGAGTGGATTATAAATGTAATTGTTGCCAAAGGATGGACCCGCTAATTTCTGCATTTAATACAACAACATCACATGTCATTATTCCCTCACTGAGCGAAGAATGCTACAAAGAATTCACTACGGAACTAGATGACCATCGTGGAAGATCAACTGGAACAACAAACAAAAAATATGGCTACGTTGGCGTCAAGAACGCAAAGTTGGGCACTCAAATCATGTGGTCCGATGTGTCTAGTTTCTAATTTTTAACACCAAAGGAAGAGTTTACATATGGAGGTAATGACACAAGGCACTGGTACCATCATTTCATAATTTTGCGTACAGACACAATAGGCTGCTGGAGATGATTGTTGTAAAGTTTTAGATGTATCACTTAGACCATATGGCACCGTATATTTTATATCTGTAAATTGGAAATCCCCAGTTTCCGGAAGAAAACCATGCTACCTTCGCCTGAGGCCGATTAGCGCAGCTATGTTGTGATAAAGACCCATAAGAATTCCTCCCGTCATTGACAGGATTCGATTCATGTCTTTTCCACCCGCTGTGGGGAGGATAGTGATCATACTAACTGTGCTACCTATGAGTTCGGCTGCTGGAAAAGAAGTGGGGATATTTTGGTAGGATACCCTTGGTTCCATTGAGCCATTTGGAGAGCACCTGGAAATGTTTGTTTACTCCAGACAGGGATATTTTCAAGATGACAGCGCACCATGCCAATATTTACAAGGTAGGTTTGAGCAACACGAGGAAGACTTCGAGCATCTGCTCCTTCAGGTTCAAGCCAATAAGTGAGGCGAGAGAGAGAAAGACGATTAATGTATGATTTTGGATGGCAACCCCTCTCCCCTGCATCACTGCAAACCAGAATTGATTTGGAAAATCGCGAGGTCCGGTGTGTGCGTCGGATGTTTTACAATTCAAACTTTTCTTTAAGTAAAAATTTTAGACAAATATAAATAAAATAATAATAATAATAGATATTAGATTAATAAAGAAAACGGAGGAATGGAGGAAAGCGTTGGAAGAAAGAGGCATGAGGATAAGTAGAACAAAGACAGAATATATGGTATTGAATGGAGAAGATGAGAGTTCTATAAAACTGCAGGAGGAAAAGCTACCATCAGTTTCGAAATTTAAGTATCTGGGATCGAACGTTGAGAGGGATGGAGGATTGAGTGCAGAAATACAGCATAGAGTGCAATGTGGATGGCTGAACTGGAGAAAGATGAGTGGGGTGCTGGGTGATAAGAAAATTAATTGTAGAATGAAGGGAAAAGAGTGTATAAAACTGTGGTTAGACCCGCATTGATGTACGGTGCTGAGACATGGGCGATTACAAGGGCCCAGGAGAATAAGATGGAAGTGGTGGAGATGAGGATGCTAAGATGGATGTGTGGTGTGACGAGGAAAGACAGAAGAGGTGTGAAAAGTTGTAGGTGATAGGGAAGAGGAAAAGGGGGAGACCTAAGCTGAGATGGAAGGACAAGGTGGCAGAGAATTTAAAAGAGAGAGGAAGCCCAGGATAGGGAGGAATGGAAGAAAAGGATTAAGGACGGAAATGCCGACCCCATATAAACGTAGGAAGAAGGCGAAGATAAAGAAGAAGAAGAAGAAGATTATAATAATATTTATAATAATAATTTTATAGATATTTTCTTAACAGTTTTTATAATATTATTTTAATATTTTTTATAATGTTCACGCCAAGTCAAATTAATCTCATTGCTTTAATGTTTTCCCACTAGATGGCGGAACATGGCAATGAACAAAATATTTTAAAGAATGTCTAATGTTCCGAGCAGTTGAGAAATTATTTATTGTTTCTCTAGGTCGATGTGTTTCGAAAGCATGAGTTGGCGTTATTTCCTGTTCGAGGTCGAATTCCTTCCTGCTTGCGTAGACCTACTTAGATTAATATTAATTCTCCACGAATATTACTATGGGTACTATAGATGTGGGCGAGTTACAAAAAGTGGAAACAAAAATATAAAAATAATATTAATACACGCCTATTCAGAAATAATAATCTATTTAGGAACCTGTGTTGCAATAAATATCCGGCTCTGTGTCATTTAATCTTAGTGAAAATGAAAATCGACTGAAAGTTATAGTTCGCGATCACCTAAGAGATAATCGTTAATTTTAACTGCTAATGAGAGTAAGAGATATTCGCGGTTGCTAGAAGATAAAAGGAAATTTTTGTTTTTACTAATACCTATTTCAATTAGTCGTAGAAGCTATTTAAAACAACGACCATTAACCGAACCTGAGTTTTCCAGATAAAAATTTCTTAATTATTATGATGATGCAAGGACGTATAATGAACAAAGCATATTAAAAATCAATTGCATTGGAGTTATTAAAAACTCATAACGGTTTCAAATATACCATTACGGCCAAGGGTTACTGCTAAATTGCAGTAGCAGACAAGCAGTCAGAAATATCTGCTTCATTCAACAAAATCTCCCTTTGGATAAAATGATATTTTGATTATTTATTAGTCTTTCAACCAACATTACTCATTAGGAAAAATAAATAAATAAATTACTGGAATCAATGAAATCCTATGAGTTCTAGGGATAAAGAGCAATTCATTATCTCGCAAAGCTAGTTTAAATGGCCACGCAATAAAAGGTGTGCTGAGGTCACATCTGGTGACATTAGATAGGTCCACTATGGCCAATTCATCTTCCAAGAGATTTTTTCAGCCATATACCGTCATACAAGAAGAAATTAATAGCAGGTGCATCACACACTGATATGTTTTTAACTGAAATTGTGGATAGATATAAAATCATTCAGTCTGCTTAGACAAGAGTTTGCAAGACTTGTATCATCAGAGAAAGAAAGGTCGCAGCACTCCCTCAGATGATATTCTTCCGCAAATGGATATGAGCAGTAGTTGGTCTTCCGTCCTGGGGTCGTGCCTACTATGGTCTTTCCTCAAAAGGATGTCAGAAGAATTTTGTACAGTCTTGATGCCAAGAAAGCGGCAGGCCCTGTTCGTATTTCTCCACTTTTTCTCTAAACCTGTGCTTCTGGGCTCTCTCCTCTTCTCTGTAGCCTTTTTCGCTTTCTTATTCCAAGTTGAAGGCTGGATATGAGCAAATTTCCAAGCCGAAGGTGTTTTCCTTTCTGATTGGAAATTTGCTCATATCCAGCCAGCTCCAAAAAACGGTTACAAATCCCTCCCATCTAATTATTATCCCATTGCACTTACTTCTACACTGTCTAAAGTAATACAGAAATCAATTAACTGCCAATTCCTAATAAACTATCTGGAAACCTTCCATCTGATCAATGATCGTCAGTATGGATTCCTTCAGTGTCGATCCACTGGTGATAAGCTGGCTTACGTTACCCATCTATGGACAAATTCAATGGAAAAGTTTAATGAAACTCAAGCAGCTGCTGTTAGCGTGAAAGTCTTCTAACTAAGCTTCCATTTTATGGTTTGCCAACTGTTTTTTGTAATTGGATATACAGTTTTCTCTCTGACCGCTCACTGCGGGTGATGGTGGATGGCTCTCTGTCTTCTAACTTCTCCACTAATGCTCGTGTCCCCCAAGATTCAGTTTTTTTCTCCCACTGTTTCCTCTAGTATATTAATGACCTTCTTCCATCTACCGGAAATCCTATCAATAGTTTTGCTGATGCAAAACTCGAATATCCACTACATTGGTAAAAATAATTTGAAAAAAAAAAAGACTATTTATTAGGGTCACCCAGAATGTTAATTCAACTACCCATGTGTATTGTGTCTGTAAATTGCGTGTGTTCTCTGGTCGATTTGCCTGTTTTGCTGGAAGAAAAACCCCAGTTTCTGGTGAGAAACCTTGCTATCTACACCTGACATCGTCTAACTCAGCGACAGGATTCGAACTTGGGCCTTTTCCACCCGGTGTGGGGAAGACGGTGACGATACCACTGTGCTACCGCGCAGACATCCACTACATTGATAAAGTGTGTTTGGTGTCAAGCGGCACCAGGGGTTTCTCCCATCTCCGCGTTGCCTGCATTGTGATGGGTGTGCCAGTTTACTGGAAATGCCAGAGATTCAAAAGTGTATGGATATTGTACATGTGTAGTGTCGTGTACCGTTGTTCATCTGGTAATTTGACTACTACCAATTGGCAGTGGATATTCTTTAAATGCTGATCTCCGGGAAATTCTCCATTGGAGCAAAGATAGCTTAGTTGATTTCGGTCCTTCTAAAACTTAGCCCTGTCTTATATCTCGCAAAAAGGGTTCTCCTGCTCCTATGCTTATTTCTATAACACTCTGATTTCTAGAGACGATCACCCCTGTTGGTGACTACCCTGACTTCTAATCTCTCTTGGCATAAGCACATCACAAACATTGCTTCTTATTCATCTAAAAAACTGGGTTTTCTCGTTCGCTCTCGGCGTTACTTTTCTTCCAAACAGCTGCTCACTCTGTACAAATCGCAAATCCGCCCTGCCGTGAAATATTGTTCCTCACATCTAGGGTGGGGAGCAAAGACTCCTCTCTGTTTCTACTGCATGCCTTTTCTATAGATGGTTTGCCAACTGGATTTACTTCTATAATTCCCGCTCTCTCTCTCTCTCTCTCTCTCTCTCTCTCTTTTCCAAACCAGTCTGAACACGTGCCGCAACCATTATCCTTGTACTCTCCAAGGTCAAACTCACAGAACCAAATTTTCTTTTTCCTCGTTTATTCCTTAAATTCCATTTTCTAGAACAACCTCACTTTTATACTGTTTCCTAAAAATGACGATCTACAAAAATTCAAATCTAATATCAACAAATATCTTCTTTCATCTTCTCAACCTTCAATCCATGCACGATGTTAAGTACCACAGGTTCTAATACCTTTCGTGTTTGGGGATTTCATAATAAAATAAAATAAAATTACAGTCCAATGAGAGTTAATTTGTTTTATGATTCAAGTGTGAGAAGTTTTTGTTGCCCAATAGACACAATATGGCAATTACCATCTCTATTTAATTTGAGATCTAATTCATCATAGTAAATAATTTGAATTGTAAAACTTTCTGTTGTCATTCACGCGCCTAGCGATTTGGTGGTGAAACTACCACATCGACAGTGAAGGAGAGAAAAATCGGAAAAACTGGAGGGGGGTGGCCATAATTCGTAGTTAAGTGTCAGCTGAGGAGATCAACTAATTTAGACATATTGAATTTCAATCTTTCAAATATTTAGGCTCCTTCAATAGTAAATGGAAAATTCCCCACTCGGCTTTTATGGACTTCTCAGAATAGTCACTATTTGTAGTCTTTCGTCAATAGGCTTTTTTTCCATTATTCTAATAAAACTGTAAAGCTTATTGAGACAAAATAAACAAACGTTAGTTTATATTATATTCCAAAAACGTTATGACCAAAATAGAGACTCTAACTTCTTATCCATCCTGCATATTTCCCCATAATAGGTGTATATATATTCCTGTCTGGTAAGTATAAAATATTTTTAACAGTGCAATGAGCTTTACCCCACAGATTTTCAAAGTCTACAGTGCATTACCACGACCACTTTCTACTGGATCCAGTTTCTGTATTTTGAAATAAACACTTTGCATACTCAAAACATATACGGAGAAAATAACATTCCCCATTGCCTGTATAATGCAGTAAAGTGTCGCAAGGCTATATATAATGAAAAATGTATTATAATCAAGAATTTTTATCGAAGAAAGGGGAGGGGATGTTTGCAAAACGGAGGAAGACCTCAGGAGTATGTCCGTAAGTTGCGTGTGTTCTATGGTTGATGTCCAGTTTTCTGTACGAAAAACCCGAGTTTCCAGGAGAAAAAACCATGCTACCCTCTCCTGAGATCGATTAACTCAGTAGTGTTGTTGTGAAAAAGCCCATAAAAATTGCTCACGTCATCAACAGGATTCGAATTCAGGTCTTTTCCATCCGGGAAGAGGAGGGCGATTTACAAACTAAGCAATGCAAATTTTTTAAGCAATACAATATAACTTCTAAAACCAATCATAATACAGTTTTTAGTTTCAAAGAATCTTAGAATATCCTTCAGAGATGAATAAAAAATTTAAAAGAAGTATTCCTTGAATGATGCTTCTTTAAGCAAGGCCTGAAAAAACTGAAGAGATTCAAGATCTAGCAAGTCAGGATTATCAACAATATTATGAAAAGTTATGAAACTGCCTTCTGAGATGAAGATCATATTTCGTGACAAGTAACAGAGTTGAAACAAAGTGACTCAGCCAACTCTAAACATATATGGAAGCACTATGGCCAAGGACATCACTTCTTGCAATTCTCCAGGTGGTTTCTAATTTATTACATCGCTTTCTAAGTTCCTGTTGACTTTGCCTCATGCAGGAAGGATAGATAACTCCCCAGTGTATAAATATGTGTCACCGCTATTGACATATAAATTTGCTTTGTATTGCGTAAGTGGAAATGTTGGGTCTCGTGTGTCATTCTCCAAAGAGCTGCAGCGACCGCAATTATGCTGATGGTACGGTCTGTTTATCATTATACAAATTGGCCATATGCCAGTATTCGCTGGCCTGCATTACTTAAAAGATGTCTATCGAATTAAACGTTTCCTGCTTCTTAGTAATGCAATAACCAGGTAAATATGAAGAGTCTTCATCAGAGCTTCATTCTTTATTTAAGTGTTCATTATTGTTGCTACAGCGACTTTCGTCTGGCCATTGATCCAATACAATAAAAGTTTATTAGTTTGCCTTCAGTCATAAGTTCGTGTTTATGTGAAATGTGTAGCAAACAGGACTCAGTGGATAGAAGTTGAAGAAACATGAAGTTGAAGTTAAGCTTGAATGGATGTTGACTATTAGATGCACGTGATCAAGATGGTTTCGAATAAAAGAGGTAGAATTAGAGATGTCAATTCAGAACATACCCATGGAATATCTGTAAGAAAAACAAGCAGCAAAAACACCTGTGTGAGGTGAAATGCAGTGATTCAAGAATATTCCATTGCAGAGATTTTTTGTGATTGTTTGACAATCACAAATCCTCTAGTGCTTGACAAACTAAATTAACATACCATCATCAGCAAGACTATGAATTCGATTTCCAGGTAATAGACGAAGGTAATTAATGCACCAAGGAAAAAGAAATGATACAACAGAACCTTGAAATACTTTAGCTGAAAGTATGTAACCAAAAATGAAACCGGTTAATCAATTGCAAAATATAGACCATGGGTAGGAGCTTCATTATTTCGAACATGATAAAATGTCTTTCAGATATCAGGAGTCAGTGCTTGTGAAACTATGGAGCATGGTAGATTGTGAAGAAGTGGAGGAGGAATTCAAAATCCTTGTATTAAGAATTTCAGTCTGTTTGGTTCTCCAAATTTGTGTGCGTGTGTACGTGTCGGGAAAAACTGAGTCATTCATTTTGAGGTCGCTGGTAACAACCTTTGAGAACCACTCATCTAGAGCAGCAACTTGAGTTTTCTCCAAACGTCTAAGTTCCAAGTTTTCTAAAGATATGTGACAAAGTGAAAAAATTGATACTACGGAGTTCACACTCTCAATTATTAATCAAACTAATGATTTCACGATTGTGAAGGAGTTGGCAGTTAATGAATTTCCCTGTTACTTTAGAAATGGATGAAGTAGAGAGATAATAATTCGACAAAAAATACTTGTCTCCTCAGGAATTAGCTATATATGCGCAAATTTTTGTGCAAAACGAAAAACACCAGTGGAACCAGTGGTTAAATTGGGAACACCGATTTCTTAAAACCTAAAACAGGAAAAAATGCGTTCAGGATCTGGAGTCTAGGGCTACTCCATATCCTTTTTGCTACATCCAACGCTACAACTAGATATTTTTGCACCTGAAGTATACTAAATTTGCACCTCATCCCCAATGCCTCTGGTTTTATTTCTGCATGGATTACTACACCCCTGATTTTTTTTGCACCTGGTCAAGTGCCCCGTCTGCCTCGCCCTTGTTTTGGCAATAGTTACATCTATTGTAAATGAAAAATTAACATGGTTCTGCGCAGTCAAAGGTGTGATAATTATTATATTTGCTCTGAAAGTCAAAATAGAATAATACGAAATTAATTTCATACGACACTGTGATTTTGAAAACTGGTTTGTAAGTTGGATCAATTCAAGGAAGAATCAACAAATTATAAGGGGGGTATGGATGACGTGCGAGTTTTTTTGTTTTTTTTTTTTTTGCTGTTGCTATATATGCCTGCGTTTTTGCATAATTTGCCACTACTAATATTAATACTATTACTATCATAGATGAATTTATAAATTTTGGCTGTTACACGAAACTTCAGCACTCTGGCCGCCTACAGAGCAAAGTGCTACAGAAGACTTTCAAGTAATAACGCCAGAAACTAATTTACAGGTCCTAAACGACTTCCTTATTTGTCTAGACATAAGTTCGGCTTCGAAAACTATTAAGTTACAACTACCGTAAATAAAATTCACTGATATAACTTTCAAATGGACTACCATAACTTAACAAGAAGTGGAGGAAAATTTAGCGTCGATGTGTTAAGAATACCGTGGTGGTATTCTTTTTCTATGAAATTTGCCTGGCTATCATATCCCTATTCCTGTAAGGTCAATAACCTCCTATACAGGCTACTCATTTTCAAATACGAATGACCTAATTTGCATATTTCAGAAACGATATGCTTTGCACACAGTTGTTGTGCCATACCGTAATGTTCTACTAAATTTCAATCACGTTTCTATCAATTATTTTGCAAACGTTTCCTCTTTTGTGCATTAGTCTGCAATATGCATAAATACAGGTTTTTTTTGCTCTATGTAAACGCTGCCATTTTCAAAATTGCATTGCCTATTTTATTCAGGGGTAATAAATGAATAACTTATAAGGCATCCAGAAAGTCGTCCCCATAAAACGCTTTTTCTTTTTTCTTTTTTGAACACGCTCAACACCTGTTAGGTGCAGCTTTGGTACTGAGAAAACATTGCTAATGATTTTCCGGAATTGTTGGGATTCTCACATAAAAGGATGTAACCCGTTTAATTACACCATAATGTTGAATTTAATAGCGTTTAAAGCTGAGCATTAACTTTGTTAAACCCAACTTCCATTACTCCTAAGTTTTATGATCATTTCATATTTTCAAGAAATACTGGTTTCGAAATTCCTCAGAATTCCGAAACCAGTATTCATTTTTCTTTTAGAGAATAACAAATGAATAAACTGATAAATAAAATATGTAATGTTAGATGAATACAATGGGTAAGGTGGCATTTGAGGTTAGGTTAAGTGTGTGTGTGTGTTAAGCACTAGATGTATTCTTGGTCTCTTTTGCTGTTTTACCTGGTAAAATTCGAGTTTCTAGAGGGAGGATCCTGTAACCTTCTCCTGAGATCGACTAACTCAGCCATCTTGAGAAAAAAACAACAAAAAAAAAAAATATCGTCATTGAAGGGATTAAAACCTCGGCCTTTTTTCACCCGATCTGCTACTCGTGAGGGTACGTGTAACTTAATGCCTTCGTGGGTAGTACAATTGGTATAATTACCGTCCTCCCCACACCGAGTGGTAAAGACTTGAGGTCGGTGACGCGAGGAATTTTTATGAGTTTTCTCACAACGTAGCTGAGTTAGTCAGTCTCAGGCAAGGGTAACATGCTTTTTTTTCTCCCTGAAACTTGGTTTTTTGTTGTCCAGAAAAACAACTACCAAACACGCAATTTGCAGACATATTGTATATGGAGCAATATGTCCTAAGTTGCTAATGCGCCTACAGACCTACAACAACCAACAACTAGCCAGTGTAACGTAGTATACTAAACTTCGTTATCATTTTTCCTGGTTAATGATATTCAAAAAAAGAAAGAAAGACTGCGCTTGCCAAGGGTCGAACTTGGGACCTTCCGCGTGTGAAGCGGACGTGATTACCATTACACCACAAGCACTTACAACTGATGTTCAACTCTTTCTATTTCTCTATCCATCGGCATCGGTTTAGCTTATTGCATTGCTGCCGCGGTCCAATAAGTTTTTTTTTTTTTTTTTTTCCACGAATGTCTTCATTTAATTTCTTACGTCCAACAAAATACTTTCATATAAAATGTATACAGCTTACTCAGGCAGATATAAACACAAGATGGAAAATTTTCGCGAAAGGTTTATGATAAGTTATTAAGTTATTTTTCGATTTTTAAAGGGGCACACAGGTATGCTACATCCAGAACGCATTTGGGAATATATCCCCTATGCCAAAACGTATAATAATGTTTTCAATTTCAATGTAATAATTTTTATTTTTAGTTTCATCTTTTCTTTCTATCTGCGTCACTAAACAATATACAGTCCTACGTGACAGTATATTGGCAGTGCCCTGTTTGGAGAAATCTGGAACTCGAACCCATATTTCTACAAATTTCTAATGGCTTCTTTCATTGGAACTGTAGGTAGCCGATCTCAGAAGGAGGAAATAAAGTTTTTTCACTGTGAGTTATTCTGAATTTCTGAGCCGGCAATTTGCATGTTTTGTGGATTGAAGCCACACTTGTACAGACATAATACACAGCGATGGAACGTGGTCTCGATCGCTGATACGCCTAAAGCCTACAACAACAATAAACATAATGGCATAATTTACGCATAATTATGCGTACAGTACGTGAACAGTTATGGCCCGCCTCCTCGTGGAATGAACGGGTATTGTATCCATATATTTGCGCACATTCTCAATACGTTGCGCGCAAAATTCCCACCACTTACACAGCTAACAACCCGAACTCACTGCTCGTGTTCATCTTTGTGGTACGTTTTTATATTATTACTTCTGAAAAGTTTTGTTATTAAATATTTTTTTCTAATATTCCTATTTAAAGTTCCATTTAACTCGGCGATTTTAATTCTTGAAATTCCTTGGCCTTTTCACTCTATCATGGCTCACAATGCTGCAAATACAGAGTGAGCATAAAGCAACTTACTCATTTTGGGGTAATATACAAGTTCTACTAATTCCAGAGCTGAAAGATATTATTGTCAAGTATTCAAAAACAGAATAAACATATGTTGTTGTGGCAATGTCAATCACCTACCGAATCCAGTACCGCCAGGATAATAGGGAACGTATCGAGCACACATAGTAAACTGGTCTTAGAACGCAGTGTGAAATCTCACAAATGAATGGTTAATATTATTTCATTTAGATATTTTTCGACTGAGTTGTCCTTATTGTGTTTTCCCGTGTGTCTTATTTTTACAAATAGTTCACCTCATTTAGGGACAAGTTATAAATATTTGATTTTATAATTTTTCCTTGATAGCAAAAAAAAAAAAAAAAAAAAACCCTTCAAATAAAAAATCTATTGCCAAATAACATCATTTGTTTTAATAAAGAAATGTTCTTTACTGCAAGAAAAAAAAAAGTATGTCTGTAATATATCTTTCACAATCAAATTGGCCAGGGATTTCACAAAACAAAATAAAGATTTATATATATATATTTTTCTTTTGTGATAATATTGTTATTATGAAGTTGTTGTTTTTTTTTTACATTTACTTGTTTATGATGCAATTATTGTATATTGAGCTTCGGTTTTACTGAAACGTGGGCAATGCTACAAACAGAAGTAGGTTAGTTATTAGAAGAGACAGAACTGATAGAATCAGGCTGCTCGATTTAGGTCGTGTCTGGGGAGAGAGATTGTCACAGTCATTTGGAAATTAATGAGACAGTGTGGCATCTCTGGCGATTTTAGTCGGACGAATAATGTCATCGGTGTCTTTCGATTGACCGACTCTCCTTCACTGAGCAACAACCTTCTGAGGTGAAGGCTGCTACTCAGACCTTTTTCTTGAACGTTCAAGAACAAAGTCTTGAATTACGTTCCTGATGTGAATGTATGAGGACTTCTTTTCTGAGTGTTCTTGTTTTTTTGTTTTTTTAGGAGGCTTCTCCCGCGAGCACTTTTGTCTGGTCTTACTTGAAATACTGAGTTCTCTTTCCCATATGCAACGAGATCAAATTTGTAAATGTTCATCCTGAATATCGCTTTCATGCTGAGGGATAAAAGATCGGTTAGAATATCCAATGTAGATTTTATTGCCCTGACAGTTTAGCTGATAGATCGATATTTTTTTGCATGTCAATGTTTGGTGTTATAGGATCTCAGATAATGTGTACGTGGAGGATCGTGTCTTGCTTTCTAAGTACCTGGTTGCAAATAATGCAGCCCCCTCAGTCATGAAAAAGGTCTCAGTAATACTACTATTATTCCATCCCCAAGAGCTCAGTAATACTACTATTATTCCATCCCCAAGAGCTCATACCAAGATTCAATGGCTTCCAGCGCTCCATGTTAATATGACCGTGTGTGTGGTGACGTATAAGGAGATATCTAGAATAGGATTCGAAACTGTTAATCTATCTGCACTTATCTAAATTAATTCTTTAAACATTTGCACCGACCATGGAGCTTCAGTAAATCATGTTTGTTTATAAAATGTATAAATAAATGGTCGGTTTCCTGTTCCGGAATGATCAACCAGCAACACAGGAAAATGTTTCGGGTTTATTATGACGTTTAATTAAATTTTATTTTAATTTTTAATTAAAATTAATACTTTCTTCTTACAGACTTTAATTAAAGTTTAATTGAAACTTCTTCTTCTCGCCTCAAGACGGGATTCAAAGTCAGCTTCTTTTTTTTTTTCCCACGCTATTTAGAAGAACCGTAATTGCCCCTTCGGTTACTATTACAGTGATAAACTCTAATTAGCTGGGGAAGAAGTGGTGCTCATTATGCTAGCAGCGAGGGTAATTAAATCGAAATTAAAATAAATTCCAACATAGAGCGAATTTCTCTATTTTTTGCATTGCATTTGTTATTTATGTTATTTTTAAAGAACACATCATAACTGGCGTTTGATTTATAAGATGATGCCTGTACAAATAACGATTTTGATGTCGAAGGAATTCTCCCCCTCGTTTAAATTTTTTATATTTCGTTTCAAATCCAATAAACAAACCATAATTATAATAATCAAAACTACAGTGTTAATACTTCATTTAATTGAAATTTATCTCTCTTCTATTTTTTTAATTACCTAATGAACATTGTTTTTTCTTCTTTCTTTCTTTTTTTTTTTTTTTTTATTTTGGTAACAGAAGGACCAGATTACTCAGCAATTTTATTTTTTTTTATGTGTGGGTGTTAGGGTATCACTTATTATGCATTTGTATTAATTTTGGATATTTTCTGAAATACGCTTTTTGTCAGTTTTTAAAATACAACAATTTTAAAATTTATTGTTATATAAAATTTATTTTTTATGTTAGTTTAAATATATATATATATTTTTTTTTTTAACAACGACGTCTACAAAGTCGTTAGCATCGCGTGCTGACGATTTTGATGAAAATTTCACGCTTACAAGCGTAAAGTCGAATTCCTCACTCCAGCAAAAGACTTCGACTTAAATCGATACGTTCAAAATTAGTACCCACCAATTGCCTAATACCTCGTGCGCATATTATATGCCTTCCTTCCTGCAACCTTCTTTTCTTCCTCATGCTCGCTGCACGTGGAGCCAGAACATTAATACTCGAGTGCAACGAACGGTCTCAGCCTACACGTGGAGACAGAGTTGTATTGACTCAGGGCGTTAGTATGTATAAATACCATTTGTTTACGACTGGCTGATTACCTTCAGGGTGTGTGTCTGTGCTACAGTGCAGTCCTGAAGGGGTTAAAAAAGGTTCTTTAAGTTGGGTCATGTGTAGTCAACGAATACGCAGACAAGTCTGTTGTATGGATTTAGGTTTAATTGCAAACAGAAACTGCATCAGAATATTTCCCTGGTTGTTTATGGATTCTATATTCGTTTCCTACTCCAGTCACTGAAACAATGCCTATGGACTAGTTTTTATGACCCCAACCGGCTAATTAAACCAGCAAAGGTGAAAGCACTTAGATGCTACCCTTCGTGTGCAAGTTCAATTTTAATTAAAATTCTTCGTGCAGTAAATGGTAGACATCCCACCTTCAGGAATTTGTAAGGGTTATCTCAAGGCAGTTTCTAAAATTTCACCAATGACAGCAATTTCCAGAAAGGGCTTTAGAACTTCTAGAACATTGACCCGCCACGTGTTTGTAAAGGTTAAACCCGCATGCACGAGATTTGGGTCAAATAGTGTAAACGTCATGAAACCGGATACCTATTAATTCACGTCAACTGCTAAAGTATAATTTGATGGCTGAAAATGCGTTCCTTTAATGGTTATTTATAAAGTTTCCAAATTGGGTGACTTAAAATAGCATTTTGATGGGAAATGAGTCAGATATTTCTGTACACTCATCTGACAGAGAAAAAAAAAAGATTTTTTTTTTTTTTAGCTTTTATTTACTTATTTTATTTTCCAACAAACGATCTTCCTCATCTAAATATTCATAGCAAATCGCTCTTATTTCATTATACTTCATTATTATTTATTATTGTTATTATTACTAATCATGCAAGGAAGCCTGAGGCACCAGCTAAAAAAAAAATTTCCGAGTTACCCTGAGAGAGAGGGGAGTAGAAGAGAATCACCAAGAAAGGGAAGAATGATGATGTCCAGCTCAGGACCCTGGGCTGTACCAAGCCCATACTCACCAGATGTGAGCCCGTGGGGTTTATTTCAGGATTGATAAAATTAAAAGGGAAAACACACTTTATATTTTCTTAATTTTAATTTTTAAAACATAAAATTAAAAATATAATTTATTTCATTTTGATAATTTTTTAATTTATATTTGAAAGTATATGTGGTAATTATTTCTTTAAATTTAACTGCGCCCTCGTACGACAGATTTGGCAATTTCTGGAAAAATATAAACATGAAGAACTAAATGCGTGATTGCCACTTGGCAGCCATTTTTCTCACACACGTGTAGACAAATTTTTGCCCCTGTTGTTGGCGTGCAAGAATTGGCAATGAGCCAACAATAGACGGGTGTCATGAATGCACTAGGGAAGTAAACAGTGTCACATACAAGCTCCACAGATCGTTATTATTCTCCCAGTTAGATACACTTGCACGCTACTCTACTCTATAACAAGGGGAGGAAGAGGGCGTTGGCAATCTTAGTAAATATAGCAAGAATTTATGCCATTCGCCTTCGCGACGAAACTGTCACTTATCTATTATCAATTCAGTAATGACTTATGGGATTTTTAACTCTTGAAAGTTTACGAGAGAAATGTGCTATTTTCAAAAGAAAACGAAAACTAAGAATGATTTAACGATGTCGTATTTATACACAAAGTATTTATTATATACGGTAATACGCCATCTTGCGGTCTTCTCAGCAATTAAGCAAAATAGACTTTACTTCGAAAACAAGCGCATTTGCTACGTATTAAACATTTTCTATTAAAAATATTCATTAAATATCTTATTAATTAAAACCTTATCCTATTGATCAATTAAAATTCTGGATAATTCTCAGTCATAAACATATATATATATATTTTGCATTTTAATTCCATATTTTTGAAATGCGACGCATTAATACGTTTTAATATTAATTTATTTATTACTAAATAGCTGTATGCACTGAAATGTAATCAATGAAAATTTAACCTGCTTGAAAAGATTTTTTATATTAAAATAGATGTATACACAGCTATAATAAAATATTTGAGAATACAGCAATAGACACACTAGGGCCCATTGATTCCACGAGATACACAATTCCTGGATATGTTAACTCATTCCTGTTTTGAAAAAAAAACGCCTGCTAACCACTCATGCGTCTTTTCAAATCATTTCATAAGTTCTTGATGGATTCTGAACAAAACTTTAGGGGGGGCATAGTGTGCATAGTATTAGGGTCAGGCGCCACCTGTGGTTTCCCACATATGCGTCATATGTACGCTGTGAAGAAATACAGTACTACTGTAAATGCCAGAAAAATGTTGTGTTGTATATGACATATACTAACCCCAGGGGCTCACATCTGGTGAGTATGGGCTTGGCAAACCCAGGGTCCTCAGCTGGATATCATCATTCTTCTCTTTCTTCGTGATTCTCTTCTACTCCTCTCTCTCTCTCTCAGGGTAACTCGGAATTTTTTTTTTTTTTTTTGCCTGGTGCAGCATAAGCCTCAGGCTTCCTTGCACCATATGGCTAATAATAATAATAATAATAATAAGTTGCCACTGGCGAATC